>NW_006800213.1:150600-178003 GCF_000485575.1 Poecilia formosa | reverse complement strand
ATATATATTGAATTAGGCATGATTAATCCACAATGCAGGATAGCATTCACCATATGTTCACACATTTACATCTTCCTGTGAGAATTAATAGGAAAGACTAACCTTTATATTTTATGCAAACCCATGCTAAATAATGCAAGATGAATTGCATGGTGGTGTGTGTATCTTTTATTGTGTGAGTGCCTAATTAGTGTTTTTAATATATACAGATTTACCCCCTATGACTATTGCTACATACTGTGAACATTAGGTGGAAACAACTAATGTCATGTGTAAAGGAATCGTTCCCATCCATTAAGGTGGAAACGATTTTAAAGTATGACTGTGTGAGATATACCAACAACAAAGCATGATTATATTAGCTCTTGTCAGGTGGAACAGCATTTTATATTCATAATTAAAATGTCAGTCTCTTACTTCTAAATTCTTGGATGCACTCAGATGCTGTTTAGGAGACCTTCAAAATCAAAACCGTTGTGGCTCTTTGTCATGCTAATTTATTATTATGAAATGCCAAACGCTAAAGAAACTATTTGAATTAACTAAACCAGCTAATTTCCCCTCAATATCAGAAAAATAGAAAAGGGAGGAGAATGGAGAAACTTTGAAATTTTGCTACTTGTGGAACAGAGAAGCTTAGACAGCAGTAGAAGCTAACTCGTCAATGAAGCAGTTCTTCCATGAAATCTCAATAAGCAGCACTGTGATGAAAAAAAAGTACTTGCCCTCCTACAGATCTTGTTCTGGTTTTCATCTTTTTCTCCAGTTAATATTTTAGATAAAAGAAAATGTAATATCCAAGACAGAACGAGAAAAAGCTTCCAAATTATGATTTTTATTTTTTATGGAAAACAGCTAGTCTGTAAACGTAATAATGGGTTGCTCAAACCATGATGGCAACAACTGCTATCAAGTGTAAACTGCCAGTTAGTCATTAAAATTGTGTGGAGGAGTTTTGGCCTACTCTCCTTTGCAGGATTGTTTTAATTAAGCTATGATGGAAGTTAGCCTATCAAATTCATGTGCAAATTTTCACAAACCACTCAAAACTTTCATGTAGTGTTTAGATTTAAAAAAAATGTATTGTCCAACAATTCTTACACTGTAAATAAGGAAATACAATTAATTTGAGGCACAAGTGTCATGTTTCGGAGTATTTCATTCAGCATTGGTTTGTATTGGATCAGCTGGGGGGAAAAAATCTGATATAACTGCATAGGTGAGACCCGCTGACTGTAAAGAGTGCAGGTAAGGTTTAAGTTTTTTGACACTTACCAAAAGATTTCATCATATACAAGCACATGTTTTAGTGAGAGTTCAAATTGAGCACCAGAATGGTGAAGAAACCATTTCTTGAATTTACAGAAAATGGTCAGAAAACGATAAAATATTAAGTGAACAGCAGTTATGGAGACGAAAATGCCTTGTACATGTCAGAGGCTTCCGGGTTAATACTGGCAACGCTGAAGATTCTGACAGAAATTAAATGCCTTAACCTTGCCTGGAGACAAAAAGTTGGATCCCAGACAGGATGTCTTGTCTTGAATAGCATTATGCCAATATGTGCAAGAATCATATATGTGCACTTATTGGCCCCAACACAATGCCTGCAGCTACAGTCATAGAATTGTATTGGGAGGATTTGCTGAAATGATTGTCTAAGCCAGTTTGATATTGTACTGCAAGCTCTTTCAACTATTTCAAATCTCTCAGTGCTGTCATTTGGAATCTGTTCTTTGTTCCCTCAGACTATTATTTCTTGGATGGGCATCAGTTATGAAAGGCACCAGTAGCTCAGACAGCTTTACCACCAGGAAAGACCTTATACACATCAAACTTGAAGCAGAAGAGCCAGAGCAGACTGACTGCAACAGGAGACTGAGATAACAGTTCACACAAGATCGCCACAATAAAAAAATTACAGATTGGAAAAATGTTGGCTGGTCCAATGGGTGTTAATTTCAGAAGCAACACTGAGATGGCAGGGTTGGAATCCATGGATGGGTCCATCCTGTGTTGTATTGGCTGCAACAGTTTACACTGCTGGTGGTGGCAGAATGGAGATGGAGGCACAGTTTAGGCAAATTAACACCAAAACCTGGCTGAATATTGTTGTTAAGGTTAGTATAATTCCCTCAGCATACACTGCTCCAGAGCAAGTTATGAGTTCAGCATATATTGCATGAGACAGATTTTGCCTGGTTCAAACATTCATGATATGATTTTCTGCTCAACATAGCTGGCTAAGCATTTAATCTTCCTTTCGTATGCAGCCCTGAGGCCAGGGAGTGACTGTGTTCAGCTCACTAAACAAATAGTCCCATAAAGTAAGCTACACAGCAAGGAAATCTGATTTCTATTTCTGGCTTCCAGCCCACACTCCCACAGACTGTGTGACCAAAGTTTTTTTGTTTTTTTTTCCCCTGCTAATATGCTACAATGTTCCATTGCAAAACTATGCAGTTTATGATGGGTTGTTTAGTAATTTACATCAAGGTTTTCATGATAACGCCAATCTACTGAAGTACTCAAATACATTTACATTCCATTAATAGTTGGTCAACTGGGTGTTTTTATCCACACTGGCTTGAACGCAGAGTGAGATACCCTGAAATATTCAAAATAGTCTGCACAGAGATTTCAGCCATCGTACCGCGAGGGAGAAAAAGAGCTGCTTTAATCTTGTCAAAACATGAAAACATTTGATGCACTGCTAGACAATATCTCTGGAAGGTCACAGGAATTTTGCCAATTTTAAGAACCAATTAGAACCACTGCACAACCTTCAACATTTGAACACTTCAGACAGATAAATCCTCTTCTCACTTCATGACACACACACAAAGAATCTGTCCTTTTAATCACTCTGCTTATGCTTCTGCACGGTGAAGCTGTTCAGCGCCGCTGCTGAAGGTCTGCATGTTTGTTGATTCATAGTGACATTTCACACATAAAATCTGCAACCTGGTTCACAGTGTGGCTCAGGGGATGCCTACCCCCGGTGTGCGTCACCTGTCCGCCCACATTAGAACCTGTCACATCACTTAAGCACTGCAGTACTGCACACTGGGTATAATAAGGACAGATATGTATTTGTGCTTACATGTTGCTGTGTGGGAGTTGGTCTTGGGCAGAACTACTTCATCGTTATTAGGAAAAGTGGAGTTTCACGGAAACTTAATGAGTGGAACAGTCAAAAAAAAAAAAATGGTGAATTGTTTTATTTCCAGGAAAGACTGCCAAGATGTGAACTAATCAAGTGAAGTGCTCTCAAACCAGGTAAATGCTCTGAATCATATGAAATTTGAAAACATGCTGTACTAATGGGTGAAATGCAACTACCAGAGTCTGAGACAAATCTTATTTGCCTGAATAAATGTCTTCCTAGGAATTTGTAAAAAAAATCAAACGGCACATGCAACAGAATTTTGTAGATCATTTCTGGTGATACGAACCAAATAAAGAGCCCAGAGCCACGTTCGCCCAGACACACAAAAATATTCACACACCAGTGCATGGATGGGTAGGCACCTTGGAGGTAAATGCCTTGCCCAGGGACACACCAACATGTGGCAGAGGATGAAACTCTAATCAAACCCACAACTTTTTGACTGCAAAACAAAAACCCTTTCCATTACCCTCACACCTAAACACATTAACCTCATTAAACCCTCAATCAGGTTGTTACACCGTCGACATACATTCCCCAGGTACTTTATTATGAACACCTGTTTAATTGCTTATTAACATAAATGACAAATCAGCTAATTACATAGCGGGAAATCTATGCATATAGGCATCAAAGACAAGATGAGGACAACTTGGTGTTCAAACTGAACATCAGAATTAGGAAGAAAGGGGATTAAAGTGGCCAAATGTGGCGTTGTTGTTGGTGCCAGATGGACTTTGTTATTTCAGAAATCGGTGCTCTTCTGGGATTTTGATCATCATCATCATCATCTTCTGGGCTGGCTGAGAATGATCACAAAATAGGAAATATCCACTTACAGGCAGTTATGCTAGCAAGAAAGTGTTGTTGATGTCAGAAGTCAAAGCAGAGTAAGACTGCTTAACAATATAATTGCAAATACTCTGTAATGTCTAACAAGGTTATTTTTCAAGTCAAAAATATCATACATTGAAGCTAGCAGGCTGTAGCAGCAGAGGAATGCCGCTCCACATGAGAAAACAGGAATTGAAAGGTACTATTCAGACCTGGGCAAAAACACATTTAAAAGCATCTGGTCTGGTGAGTGTCAGGATTCAAAATTGGTGCAAACATCATGAAACCACTTCTCCATCCTGAATTGTGTCAGCAGTTCAAGCTGGTGGTGGTGGTGTAATGATGTGGACGATGGGTTTTGGCTCCGTTTGGGGCATTTAGTACCAGTTCAGCATCGTTCAAACACCAAAACCCACCTGAGTATTGTTGCTGCTCGTCTCTTTCCTTTTATGATCACAGCATACTCATCATTTTAAGGCTACTTCTGACAAAATACTGCACCACACCACAAAGCTAAAAATATCAAACTGGATCCTTTAACATGACATTAGTTCATTGTGGTCCAAAGGCCTCCACCTTTTGCAGTTTGGAGGAATGAAAGAGTTACACTATGGATGTGCAGCTGACAAAATGTTATCTCTGAGGTCCAGACTCGCCATGAAAGCCTTGAACAGGATCCAGAATGCATTCCTTAAACAGAAAGGAAGAAGCTGTAATATGGCTGCTTTGAGTCTGCACCCAGGATATATTGTTTTGAGATTATCTGTGGAGAATCAGAGATATCAACACGGGACATATTTACATGGGTTCTCTTCTTAACTTGATTAATCACACATTTGTTTAAATTAAGTAGGAAGTGTTTTTACTTGTGGATGGAACGGTTAAAATAAGTATCTATTCATTAAGTTAAAATGAATGTTTGTTCTTCTTAATCTTTATTTATTGGGCAAATGTTGCATAATCACAAATAGCAGCACTTAAAAGAGGAAACCAGCTTTACATGCACCAGCCACATGGGCTATAGAGTAAGACTAGCCTATAAATTATGCTGATCATCTGTCAGACAAAAGAACCCATGACAATAAGCAAAAAAACTGTTTTACAAAATATCAATCCCTTATTCTTATTTTTATCTTCATGACTTTTCTACTCAGTTCAGGTGATTTCATCTTCTCACAGATTTGCTTATGCAGAATGTACTCTTGCACAAACTCTCTGTACGTCTTTCTTCAGATGGCAGAATCTTGCAGAAATAGCTAAAATGCCAGAGGCCTTAAATTTTTATTTAAAGATGTTTTGTAAGACAAATTATATATCCACGCTTTGCTGACTGACTCAGCTTTGTAATATAAGGTCTGGGAGTCTAGTGAGTCGAATTCAGCGCTGCTATTCGTGACTGTACATGCTGTGATACTCAACTTTCCTTGATAGGCACAAATTTGACATAAAGCGAACACAAACACTGAGAGCCGTGCAACATATGAGTCACTCTGCAGTTACAGTACATTGGAAAGTGCACATTAAACATGGTTCGCTAAAGAAATATTCAAACAGTGGATGGGGAAGAATAACGCAATTATGAGAATAATTCAATGTGAAAGCCTAATTTGTGGTGCTCCGGGGAGTTCGTCATGGTAAACACAGTTTAATTCAGCCTTAAAATTAATTTAATCAAATTCTATTTGATTTCCATAAAGCCATTTTAGAAGAAGGATCATGTTAGGGTATTTTTACAAAGGAGGTTTAACTGAACTTGAACTGTATGCAAAATGATTTATTATAATAGAATACGT
Organism: Poecilia formosa; assembly: GCF_000485575.1. Classification (NCBI taxonomy): domain Eukaryota; kingdom Metazoa; phylum Chordata; class Actinopteri; order Cyprinodontiformes; family Poeciliidae; genus Poecilia; species Poecilia formosa. Next base: position 172,207 of record NW_006800213.1, on the reverse strand, counting down.
CCGTCCACTTTCTGAACTCACCACTTAATCTTGTTAACCCTCTGGAAACGAAAGTTATGTCCCTTATTTTATCTCTCCTCATTCAAGTAATTCAAGTTGAATTTTTTTGTTCAATGGCGACCTTTAACATCCCACTAAGGGAATTGGTGTTTAGTTTATGGCACTTTTAAAAAAAATAAATGCCACACCATTACTCAACTTGTTATACATTTCTGGTGCCTAAAACGGGCTTGTCTGAGTCAAAGCTTTGTAAAAGTAGTGCCATGTATGAAAAATGATGGACACATTTGAAATATATGCCAAAAATTAAACTTACAGATGTAATTTACAAAAAAATAAACAAATTTAACTCTTATTTTCATGTACCCAGAACTACAAGAATGCTCCAAAGCTGATTTTATTTATTTTTTTAAGTCAGACCTATATCTGACAGATGTATGAATAATTCTGGGCCAGCTCTATGTTACTAAGAAGACATAGTCATTTTCAAATCAGCAAGGAATTATTTCCTATTGAAAGATTACTCTTCTGACCTTTTTCATTAGTTCTAGAGTTCCACTCAATCAGACAGAAAACAACAAAACTGGAATTACTTGAAAAATTTACCTCCTGTGAATATTATAAATATTTTACAAGCAGTGGCACCGAGTATTTAATGATCACTGAATAATAAAGTGAGGTCATGATTTGTTTCTCATCCATTTCATGTATATGACCGTCTACTGTTACAAAATAATAGGATATGTCATTATATTTAATCAGGAGCGGATTTGATTCTCTTTAGTTTCCATGTGATTAAATATATAATGTTCTCCTTTGAATGGACCCCATTCAAGATGAATGTGCTAAGTATAGGAACGTTTTATGCAACAAGCAATATCTTTTAAGGAATTGCCTTTTCTGTTTACTCCTCTTTGGCTTACAAAGGTCAGACCAATTTAAACTGGAGGCAGGTGCCGGCCACATTGTGTCAAATTCTGAGAATATTTGGATAAAAAAAAGGGAACAAGTGAGCCTTCACTGATGAAAACAAGTGTGTGAAGTCAATAAAATATTGATTATTTCATTGACTACAAAGTGGTGTTACTGCACAAACACACCTGAGATCAATTAGCCTGTGCTTCCTCTGCAGAGCAAAACGGTGCTGGTGCATATTTCCAGCAGCCATTGGGCAGGAGGCAAAGTACACCCTGGACAGATCACCAGTCCATCAGAGACACACAGGAGAAACAACCATCCACACACACACAATTTAGATTTACAGTCATGGTTTCATACACCGAGAGAACCTACAGATACACAGGCAGAACATGGATGTCCATCAGGAAGGACCCCGATTTGGGAAGGCTTTCGTATTAAACCCCCTTTACTTCAATCTGGTCTGGTGTTGTTTTGATTTTTTAGAGTTTTCCTGGGTTTCTTTTTTTGATTATTAGCCGTTTCTGTTTTGCCTTAGTTATTCCTTGTTTTCTATTTCCTTGTATTGATTAAAACACCCTTTATTTTTTGTCACACTTTAATTCAACCACAAGCTAAGTAGCTCCAAAGCTAATCTGTTAGCTTTAGGTTTGCGTCCCAGAAGTTTAACAACACTGACCATACAGGCAGAAGGATGCTGGAGGAGATTAGATCAAAACATTATTTCTAAAATGTGGTTCAACCTCAGAGGGCTGGATAAAAGGCATGCCACACTTCTCAGATTTTTATTTGTAAAGATTATTATAAAGCAGCAGACATTTGGCTGTTATTTCAAAATGTTTCACCTTAGGTTGCGTAAGCTCATAAAGTGCCCAAAACACAAGTTTTTGTTTGTAGTGTAACAAAATATGGAAAAGTAGGAAGGGTATTTTTGCAAGATACTATCGATAAGCCTTGATGACGAGACAACCGAGCTCATTAACTAAGAGAAAAGATGCTATTCTCTTCCAAATGATGCAATATAGTCAAAGCATACTACATGATGGTTATGGCAAGAAAAACATTATGAAGGGAATCTATTGGATGCTGGCACAGATGGGAAAGAAACTCACAGCATGATAATAGCACTTCAGCTGTCAAACTGTCACATTCAGCATTACTGACACATGGCCCACCTACCTTCCTCTGTTTCTCTCTGATAGGTGGAATGACAGGCAGCAAGCTAATTTGCTCAGCGCTCTGTATCCGAAGAGTCTGGAATCGCTGGGAATTGTCCAGCTGGGCGAGGTTTTAAAAAAGAAGATGCAAATTTGAACAGCAGAACATCTCAAATCAGTCAGTCTCTCTGATGTCTCTGGGAACCACAAGCATAAATACAGCAGGAAAATAAGTATTGAACTTGTCAGACATTTTCCCACTAAATATATTTCTAATGGGGCTATCGACATGAAGTTCTTACCAGATGCTATTATCCGCCCCGAGATTCCACACATACAAAAAAAAAATCATCACATCTCAGTCCATAAGTAAGGATATGTGTAATAAAGAGAAATAAAAGTCACTCATGATGGTGATTACTTCTTCCAGAGGCCTCTTCTATAAACTCTGATTAGTACTTTAGTTTTCAATTGGATTCAGAGCAGGTGATTGACTGGGCCATTCTAACCACCTTACTTTATTTTCCCTAATCCTTAATGTTTTCTTCACTGTGTGTTTAGGATATTGTCTTACATAAAAATTCACCTTCATTTCCCAGTAAATTCCTTTAGTCATCATTCAGTTAAATTTGCTCCTCTGATTACATTCACTAGAAATAAAAACAGCTCCACACACCATGATGTTCCCACTTCAAAACATCACTATTTCCCGTTTCGGTTGATTTGTAATGTAATTTCTCTTCCAAACATAGTCCATGCAATGACATCCAGAGAGCTCATCAATTTTTGGGACCTCTGGCCGAGTATATTTATTTCCCCATTGGTTTGTCCAGATGTTCTACAACAAACCTAAGGTTCTTGGACCACTGCTCTAATTTTTTTTTAATTATTATTATTATTTTCAAGAGACCGCCCAGCGATTGTTCTTATTGTATTGTCCCCATAGAGGAAATATGTTTTGGATATTGTGCACTAAACAAAGCTGCTTGTAGCGTGTAATTAAACACACAACAAACACACTACAAGCACTAAATACACATACACGACAATAACAACACAACACAACACATAATCCCCCAACAAAAACACATAATATTGCACCTTCCTGCATAAATTCCAAACGTGATATGAAGAAACCTTTTAAAATCAGCCAATATAATAACTTCCACTGATAGGAATCAGCAGTGGAGGTTAATGCAGTAATGTTTCTTCTCTCCTTGTCCCCTTCCACTCCCCATAGTACCTAAACATACATATTACCTAAACATAACCAAATACACATATTTTCCACATGCATACCAATCAGCAAATAAAGAAAAATGCCAGAAACTAAGAAAAATAAATTCTTATCCTACAGTCTTGTGTTTTCCAGAAAGAGTGCATATGGCCTGATTATATTGTGAGGTTTTCATGTTTATCTGTTGTTGGTGACTTTCTAAGTAGACCTGTGAAGGTAATGTTCCAGTAATCAAGTTATTCCATCTGTAGCACACCTGCATGGATGGGTTTCTAAAGATTTTGTTGGCACATTTATCATTTAGTCCTAGAAATGTTCTTCATGCGAAAGAAGGCTGATTTTGTAATCGGGTTCATGTGTCTCTGAAGGTCCATCCTAAACCTTCAGAAGTCTGTGTAAAGTTCATCTCTACACAGAGATTTTGGGCATGATCAGTAATAACTAAAGGTGTGTGCTACAGATGGAATAAAGTTTTCATAAATCATATTGTGTTTGAAATATTCAGTATAAAACTGTCCGGTGAATTTTTGATTTAAAATTTGGAATTCAGTTTGAGTACCAACCTCCCCGACCCCCGTTTTCAGGGCAGGAAACCATTTCACACATTTAAAGAAACACCACAGGGGTTGGAGTTTGTTTCTTACTGGAGTAGTTCAAACTTTTTTTTATGACTTTCTTGATTTTTACCACTTTCTTCCTCATCCACTCGCAGATTTTATGCCTGCTTGTGTTTACAAAGTGTGAAGAAATTGATTGGTAACCCAAATGGGCAACAGTTCAGGCACAACTTAAACAGGTCGCTAGTCTATCACAGGGCAACTTCTTTCTCCCATATGTTTAATAAATATTCCTGGTTTTTATTCAGTTTAATCATATACCATGTGGAACAATTTGTTGTCTTTTCTTTGTATGTGTGGCTGGCTTGTGTTGTCATAAATATATGGTGTGACTTTCATGCCAAAAGTCCCTTTAGAACTATATTTGCTGATATAAGCATTGACATGTTCAATCCTTATTTCAATATGCTGCTGGAATTTTTCGCTTTTACAATGCATTAGGACCGTGGGACCTTCACTTCAAACTTTCTTCTGGTGGATTATCCTCAAAGAACTGTCACTGATGGTTTTTTTTTTCCTAACAGAAATGAATAAACAACCTCCAGCAGTGACTTCACACATAAGAATTCAAAGTTGGCATGTCAAGTAGACCTGCTTCTGCTTAAAGGGGAAGGCATGCTTGTCTTCACGACTTACCGGCATCTAAATTAGAAGGGTCTTTTTTCTGATCCCCTAATCCTGGGAATCATCTCTCGTAGCAGCAACATGCAGGCAACCAACCGGTGTGTCTGTGACATGAGAAAAACATCAGTACTTTCGTCTGAAATCCTGACTCACCGCAGACGATAATGTTCACCTTGAGACGAGTGAGAGCGCAACAAAGATTTGGTTAACCCGGTGTTGAGGCTAAACACACACTGCCTGGGTTGTAATCTGCAGCATGTTGTGAAAGACTAACATCCTGTTTTAATCATGAGGACATCTTTTTTTTTGTTTGTTAGCTGGTGCTTATATGTGTATTCAAACCGGGGGGAAATGCACATACAGAAATGTGAGTGCGGCGTAAGAAACAGAGACAGACACCACTTTTAGTTACCAAGGCTCTGTGCTTTTATTTTTTTCCCCAGGAATGTGTGGATAAAAACAGCACTTCAATGATAACCTTGAAGCATCGAGCAGCGCCACATTCAGACTATGTGAGAACCCAGAAGGGCTGCAAACAAATCATTGGACCTGCAGGCTGCGTGTGAAATTACCTCCCTTTCTGCCTCTTTATTTCCATGAGTAACCCCTTTATGGTTTATGTTGACAGAATATTAAGGAGGCTGGCGGGGGGGGATGGAAGGAGCGTGCATGCATCACTCCATCTCCAAGTCAAAATTTATTTCCTCTCTCAGTAGGCCACTGCCTTCATGAATGAGATCCAAGTGAGCAGATTCGCACTTATCTTTCTGCTGGGACTCCATGTTATCGCTGTACATGTACAGATGATGATTTCTCCTGTCATCTAAACTAGAATCTCTTCACCCTGGACATGGTTTCCCCTATCATGGCTATCAGTGTAAAAACACACCCTTTCCCCCCTTTTTAAAACTGCCGAGACAGCTGCGTGTCCTTTAGGAGTCAAATTAAATTTTCCAGATAGCACAGTCAGTCCCAGCAAACACTGTCTGATAAAATATATATATTTATCAGCATTCAACAAATATCACAACAGCAAATCGAGCTGCAAAACAACACGAGCTGCCTTGGCTCGGCATCGGAAATTCCATCAAACATTCATATGTTTTTCATGGCAAAGGAAAAGAACATGGGCTAAAATATCATCAAAGAGAAAAGCTGAGAAGACAGCTGGTGCACAAAACGGACAAGCAGTGTTTGCCTAATTTCACATAATGTGATCCAAATAAAGCAGCTGCTGACATTTATGTCACAGACTCAATTGTGAAGCTACATTGCTGGTGAAAATAATCACAGCTCTGAAACGGTTGGATATGTCTCTGATGCTTTGATGCAGCCTCTGATTCGATCGCTCTTCTTTCCCAGCTCACATATGCAGTCTTTTGCAAAAGTATTTATATCCATTCAAGTGTTTCATGTTTTATCATTTGGTAAATGGTAAATGGGCTGTACTTGTGTAGCGCTTTATCAAGTCCAGAAGACCCCAAATGCACGTGAAACTACATTCTGTCTTTCAACCATTCACGCACAGATTCACACGCTGGTGATGGTAAGATACCACAATTTGGCCACAGCTGTCCTGGGGCAGTGTGACGGAAGTGAGGCTGCCATGCACCGGCGCCTTCATGCCCTCTGACCACCACCAGCAGGCAAGGCAGATGAACCGAGTTGCCCAAGGACACAACAACTGAGCTGGACGGAGCTGGGAGCTCGAAATGGCAAACCACTCAACTCCTACCTCCATCTCTCCCAGAATAAGACTTCAAATTTACAATTTTATTTGATTACTCGTAGTTTTTTAGTGGTAGTTCTAGCATTAATGAGGTTCTTGAAAAATCTCTGTTACTGCCACCAACGCCTGTTACGAATGTTTTTTTTTTTCTTTTTCATTTTCTGGTGTTACGCAGCGAAAGTTGGCACTCAGACACAGAGTACATTACTGCTCACGCAATAAGAGGTCAGGGATTGACAGAATACTGGGCCTGGTCTTTTTTTCTAAGAAAAAAAAATAAAGAGTGCCTGCACATGTAAAAAAAAAAAAAAGCAATAGAAACTTGTTCAAATGACAGATGAATACATTTTTAAAATAGGCCCTTCAGTAACCCTCTTCTATTGTTGCCCTGGGCAACTACCAATTTTCCCCATGTATAAAAATACACAGGGGATAAAGTTGCAGGGATGTTCAGAGTGGGGTTATATGTTAGTGAAATTTAAACTTAGGATACATTCAACACCTCAAGCTTTAAACTTCTGATAAAGCATCATTCAAACACACGTTTCAGCAAGGCAAACTACCTCCAGTGAGATGGTATGTTGCATATTCATTAGTCCTCAAATGGAGAAGGCTCAGCAGACAGAAAATAACATTAGAACAATGCAACCTATTTAAATACAAGGAGTCTCATGTTACACTGGGTGGCTGTGTTTGTCAGTCTGGTGCATGTTTGGCTAGAAAGCATTTGTCCTTCACTCTGTGAAGTGACCAGAGGTGGGCAAACTAGCATGAATCTGCACTGAAGGATGTTAATATTACTCGTGAAAATAAAAAAATAAATAAAATAAAATAAACTCTTAAAGGTTCATCTCTATTGGCAAGCTAGGCAAGAATTTCATGTATCAGACAGGATGGAGGAACTGATTAGATCCACAGGTCAGGTGGGAGAATCTGTTGACAGGACAGATATTAACAGAGGATAGAGAGAGGAAGTGTGGAGGACACAAAAATCATGTAAAAAACAGAAGGTGCTCTGGTCAGATGGGACTAAAACTAAACATTTAGGCTGTTTTGGAAATCAATAAGATCTATTAAGTAAGGAGAATTGCTTTTGTGTCTTCATAGCTTATCGCCACTCCATGCGATGCGTACAGGTTCAACAGAGTTCAAGCCCCTGAAAAAGTAATCACAAAATCACTGAAGTTTTTTCCCTTCCCTCGCTTATCTCCTTTCCTCATGTGTGCCCTCCTGCGCACGTATAGACAAAGCAAATAAAACTGTATCAATGTAGAGAAATCATGCAAGTCAATTTCATACGTAGTGAAAAACTACCACCCCTTAAAACATTGTGCCTTCTTTGAAATGTGGCGATAGCACCATGCTGTGGGGAGGTTTTTCTTCAGGTAAGCTGGTCAGAGTTGATGGCAAGAAAGGTAAAACTGAATGCAGTGAAATCCAAAGGAAAATCTGTTAGAGGTTGCAGAAGATTTGAGTCTAGGTTGGAAGTTTTACTTTTCCACGAAACAGTGACCCTGAGTATATTCTAAAGTGACAGCTAAAATATCTTAGAATCTTTGGTGAAACTAAATGTTTTTTTCTTACAGATCCTCTCTGATCAATCTGACTGAGCTTGGGCTATTTTGCAAAGAAAGTAGTTTTCTCTAAACAGAAAACTACTCAGACAGACTCGAATACACGTGCAGGCGACAAGGTCCCCAAATACACAGCATATACACAGTAAAAATCCCAAGAAAATAGACTGAAGTTCTTACTTACATGAGAAAAGAGTTTTCTTTAGTTTTACAGATTTGTAAATCTACAATCAGACCTTGTCTTTTTTTAAAACGGCTGGCTAGGAGAAGAAAATCTGAAAATTTCGCCTCACAGCATCAAACTCCAGGACTTTATCGGGCGAGTTTCCGATATTCTTTGCGTGAGCCGTCATTCCCAGGTCAGGTGGTTGACCCCGGGATTCAACGCCCCTCGCTGCTCCACCACTCCAGCCCTCCCTGAGGTGTCTCTTGTCTTTGATTCACGCTCTTATCTTGGCAGCGCATACAGTGAGGCGGACCGCACGGACACGGGTCGCAGGACCAATCGCACGTTCTGATCTCGGTGAATTATTGAAATTGCCGAGAGCAAGAGGAGCACACAACCTTTACGTGTTACGTGACAGGAATGGTGGGTCAGGCAGCAGCGGCTTCAGATCAGGCAGTCGCTTAGACTGGACAAAAATGTAATTTTCTCTCATGTATCTGATTTTATTGTAATGGCTGGAATAGTGATTTGGTAATGACCTGGTGTCCATCTTGCACTCTCTGCAGCTCAGATTAATGAAATCACAATGAGCGCAGGGCTCATGTGCCCTAAATGAATCGCGCAGATCCTTTTCATCCACCATTATTGTGATAAAGAGCGTGTATTTGTGGAGGCGTTGACACAAGGCAGCAGAAGAAAAAGACACGCTACAGTGAGGGTGTCTGAATTTCACAAATACGAGAGCTAAAGGTAACAGGGTGGAAATCAATTACATGCTTGGTTCACCTAATTGATATCCACCTGGGCATGAACATAGATAACACCCACAGCAATATTCACACAGTGAAGCATGTATTCATGGCAACTAAACAAATTTCACTAAATACACAAAATGCCACTATCTCCAGTGAAGGCAAACTGTTAATTAGAGCACATTTTGAATTAAAATGTATTCTGCTTTACTGTAAAGCCCCTTGTAAAAGTGTTTATCAGTTCCTTTGCACTTTGTCACTTTACAGCTATATTTTAAAGTTAGATTTTAAACAGACAAACTTGTTTAAAAGCAGAGGAGAGGATATATCAAGAGGAGCAGACAATGTGCCTTTCGTAACTCTGGAGGAGCTGCAGAAATCCAGGCCTCGGGTGAAAGTATGTGTATTTTCACGGGTGAATGAGCCATTATGTAGTTTTTTGCACAAATGTTTTCTAACCTCTGAGGGATCAAAAACAGCTTTGCTTATGCTGAAGTTAAATGACACAGGTGAGCTCTATCTTCTAATGAAGTATTGGAAAGCAAGCAGAGGCTCTGTATTTTATATGGTGGCATCAAACCACGTCAAACACAATACAAACAAAACATTGTGAAAAGTTTCAAGAAGTATGAAAACTTAAGCAACTAAACTTAACTGATTTGAAGGTATTAAGTAGTTTCCTGAGGATCTTAAATCTCTTTTTGAGTCATAGTATCGAAGAAAACAATTCTGTCAAACAAATTGGTTTGGTGTTACACAGATGTCGCAATAAATCTTTTTAAGTCTGCTGTATTTTGAGTATTGTCCAACCTTTATCTAAACCACACAAAACTCACTTTCTTTTTACTGTAGATGTTATCAGTTCACACAAGTGGAATTGAAGTTTGCAGCCAAGGCTTTCCTCATCTTCTCTTGTCTCCTTGCAAGCACCATGCAATTATGTCTGACTGTTATCATGCTGCAAATGTTCAAGTGCCATCACGACAACTGTGTGATTCATCTGCGACCTTGAACATTTCAATTAGCTAATTTCCTCTTTTACCTCTGGGTAGTAATGCACACGGGTGTAGTTATTTTGCAGCTTTGCACTCCTTATAGCAGTCAGATCATTCATAGGATAAAAGGAGGGAGCATTTTCTAAAATTACCCTTTACTAACAAATGTCCAGACTCTCAGTCTGTCCTAAATACACACATCTCTTCCTTTGGAGTTTTCTTTGCTTTTGTACATGCAGAGCCAAACCTATTAGTGAGATTAAGGTAAAAGGGTTATTTTCTTGTTTTTCTCACAAGGAACATTTAGTTTCAAAAGAAAAAGCAGTTGCCTATTTTTAAATTATATATGTGCTTAAACCTCATAAAATGGAGATCTGGTTCTTCCTCTGTTATAAAGCAAAAAACCTTCCTATGCACAGTGCCATAGATGTGTTTACTCCCTTTTGGATTTCTTCAGTTGCTGATTTTTGTCACACGTTTGAAATTGCAAAACACATCCAAAGCAACCATCATGTTCTGGCAGAAACAGACATAGACATTGCTTAACTTTCCATAAGCAAACAACACTTTTAATTTGTTCAGTTTAGAGTTTCACTCACACATTTGTACATATATGTCCTGTAAAATAAACATGTTTCTCACATCTTATTACTACAGGTGCGAGGAGCAGCAGCCATTTTGAAATGCAAAATGTGCCTTACCAGTCATAACTGTGGGTAGTTGGAGCTACTCTCACTTTCCAAGTGGGAAATTTGACTTTGGAGGGACTTTCAGTTGATCTATTTTTTATTTTTTATTTTTTTTACTGGGAAGTTGGGATTTCCCAGTTCCAAGTACAACTGGATCACAGCAAGAGTTGGGGACTAGCCGCCACTAGCCATAACAAATGGAACATGGAGCAATGCTAGCCTTCACAGGAATACCAAAATTACACCGGAATCATGAGAACAATCCATCAAAAGATCTAAAGTAAACATTATGTGATCATCAGCTCATTTAAGATGTCCTTCTCTTAATGTCTCCTTGAATAAACTCACCATCGTCCTTTTGTTCAGATTCTAAATCCAGAGCAGGTCAGTGGGAGGGGCCGGCCATGCACTTCCTGGTTGAATAGGTTCATGATGTCATTGATTGCATCACTGGGTTCAACCAAATCAAGAGGTTTACTTTTTGTTTTGTATTGTTTCTTCTCTTTAAAGTAGCTTTTTGCACTGAACTGAATGAAGTGTTTTACTGTGCAAACCATTTAATTGCAAAGATGAGTTTGTAAATTAGATTAATAATCTTACTCTTGTTTCTTTGTCTAGATTTCACTCTTTGGCTCAACCTATTTTCTCAAAAGTACAGAACAGTGAGATCTATGTGTTTCAGTTCTGCACAAAACCAGTAAGAATTTGAAAGCGGAGAGCTTAAGATTGAAAATTGTCAGGAGACAAGTGTGTATCATTTTCATTTTCAAACTGAAAGAAATTAAGATGTCACTGAATAAAATCAACCTTTGTTGTACTACAGTACGCCACACAGCAATGCCTCTAAATAATTCAAAAAACAAAATAAAGATTTTGAAGAGGTCTAGTAAAAATCCAGCATTTGAATTTAAATCCTAATGAGATGATGTGGCAGTATTTTAAATGGACCAAAACTCTCTATGTAGAACTAGTTATCTACTTACATAAGGATTACAAGGTTGTTTTGGATGCCTTTTTTCACCTAGGAAATAGCATCATTAATTGCAGTTACTCAGTAATCTTTGTTTTATATTAAAATTTCTATAATGATCTAAGACAGAAGTGTGACAATAAATCAAATGCAGAAAAATCTGCAAGGAGCAAATCCTTTCAGCTTGCTTTTTTAATTAATTGTCAAAGTAAAATTTCTATTGAATTACAATTAAAGAAGTCTGTAAGGTTTGCATAACATGAACGACAGTGACTTTGAGGAAAATAATAAACAAGCAGATTCCATATTGTTCTGTAACCGTTACAGTATTGCCCTGCTAAGCAATCTTGTTTTGTTTGACATGCCTTTTTGCAGTTAGTACCACAAATACACAGTAGTTTATAGAGACAAAATGAACGAGGCTTTTTCTTTATGCATTTCACAGATGAAATTTGAAGAGATGAATCTGTACTCACTAAAAGCAAAGAAATAAAAGAACGCTTCCCTAAACCTTTCAAACTCAATATTTTGTCTAGATGGCCGATAAAATGAAAAAGGTCCTGCTCTTGTTTAACAGGAACATCTGGCCTCACAAACTCTGCAAATAAGAAACTTTTAGTGTGTCATTGTGACCTTGATTTTATAGGCTGTTTTTGTTCGCCGTTTGCTCTCCACACACCAAAGGTGAGGTAGCTGATGATTTCATGCTGCAGTTACCAGTCAGCAGGATCGCTGTGATGCTGGGCTGTGTATATTGGCTTGTTAAAAGCAACAACTGGATAACTACAGACATGGCAGAATGCTGCTTTGGCCTATTGGTTTTCAGAAAATAAAATGACCAAACATGCAGTTCTGATTTACATAAAACCACATTTCATTTTCCAAAATTTATGAAGTTCAGTTTTTGTTTGTAAAAGCAGAAGAAGAAAAAACAAACTCTGTAGCTTTATCGCTGATTCTTTATGATGTATATAGTCTTCTGCAAACCCTAACATCCCTAACAGCTGATTCATTCACAGGCCCACAAAACAGATCTTTCAAGATTTTGTTACTAGCTATGAATATCCAAATAAAAACAGTGTTATCATTAATGCTAGCTCTTATTAGTTGGGAAGTTTCAATTCCAGTTTATAGTGTCAAACTCTAGAAAGTAATCTGAAACAATGATGCTCTGGGTGTAAAGTGTTTAGAGATTTGTAGAGACATCAGATCCAGGGTTTACTCTTCAGCTACTCTTACTGCTACCCATTTGGGTGAACATTCACTTTCATTTGGGTGAAAGCTTTCACAGTAAAAATGCCAGTGTTGAATTAACACCCAAAAGTGTCTATATGTGTCCAAGTGAGCTGGTGTTAAATTCAACAATACAGTGTCACATTAACATTTACAACGGTGTTGGTGTTAAAATATATTAAAAGTAACACCAGTGTAGTGTTGATCACAAAACATAATGTTGTGTTAAAAAAGTAAATAATTGACCCACAAAGTGTCAATATCAATCAAATCCAGTGGGAAATGTTCAAAACAATACACAGAAATGGAAAGTTTAACTTTTCTTAAACCCATTTCAGTATTATAGACCAATGTTAATTTAACAAAAAAATGGGTATCAATCTTTTAACACTTTCAAAAGTGTTACTTTAACACCTGCTGATTTGGACACATATAGACACTTTTGGGTGTTAATTCAATACTGGCATTTTTACTGTGTTCTTTCACCCAAATGTGCAGAAGGTAGGAGTTTGTCTTGTATGTTGTGGTTGGTCAGTTTGTCTGAATCATTTTGTCCATGGGGAAGACACTTCACCCACTTTATCTGCTGCTGGTGGTGGTGGTGGGTCTAGTGGTGCAGGGTCAAGGCAGCTGCACTTCTGTAAGTCTTCCTCAGTGCAACAGTGGAGTCCTCTGGACTTGATGAAGTGCAGGCTATTTACCATTTTGTTTCTAAAATAACAACAACAGAGTTGTATCATCTACATAATTTCTTTGATTAAAAACAAAGGTTCAAATTTATCTGCTTTGAAGTCTAACTGAGAATACAAAACCAAAATTAGCTTTGTGATTGTGACTTTTAGAAAATGATAGTCAAAAGTAATTTAAACCTAATGGTTAGCCAATTTTAACAGAGGCGATGAAGAGTAAAAATAAAATTCAATATGAGACCCTTCGAATGGAAGCAAAGACACACAATGCATGTAACTAGGAGGATTCAGACAGTCACTTCTCTGTTATTTAAACTTGAGCAGAAAGGGGAAAATGCTACAAGGACCAGGCTCTGCAATTCTCTTTGATGAGAGTAATCCCAGCTGTCTGAGTACAATTACAACAGATGAATCTGCAGTTTTCGAGAAATACTGCCATCCTCCAAATGATGATATGGCTTCTGAAAATCAGATGGAGGTAAAAGCAAACACCAGCTGCTCCCTGGTAAGTAAGTAAAAGCTCTAAAAATGAGACTTAATATATTCCCTGAAGCGCTATTTAAAATTGCTGCAGCTATAATCTAATTGACACCAAAAGCTGACTTCCATGTTGAGCCACATCCTACCTATGTCAAATTGTTTTATGCAGCTTGGTCAAAAACATTTTAAGCAAGATTAATTAAGGATGTTTAGCCATCAGAAACTACGGAACAAGTCTCCACAGAGTTCCTCCATTTTTAACTATGAAAGGAGACACTTTTGCACAACCAACAACAGTCCATGCTTGAAATCCTTATTTCATTCAACGCTCATATGTATTTCTTCGCTATGTAAGCCGCAGTAAAAGATCTATGAAACTCTTTGGCATGCAGCACAGTCCTTTTTTGTATCCCTTCCCGGGAGCTTAGGCAAATATCTTGGTGGTTTTGGTTCCATTGCTGTGTTGGTGAAAGATTAGCTCTGTAAAAAGGGGGGAAATTGTCATGGACACACAGAATGCACCAGTGTGGGACGGATGGCAGTCCAAGAATTAGAATGTACCATTGGTAAGCTGTTAGCAAAGCCTTCTCTGCTGATCTAAACACTATCAGATTCCCTAACATATATAAACACAACCTAAATTATAACACTTCTCTTTCTTGTCATGTTCTCTTGGCTGCGTCTCGTCCTGAACATTTCTTTGGATGATCCCTGTTTTGTCCAAACAGATTTCAGTCTTTATGTGGGCAATCTAATCTTCCAAGGGCCTTCAGAATCTTTTGAGCAGGCCTACGTCAATTAAGCTATACAGCAACAGAACGTTCCCTCAATAACTCCTGTGAATTTGTTTTGGGGTTTTTTTGTCTTTGTTTTTTTTGTCCACAGTGCCTGATGGAGAAAGCGAAATGGTTTAGTCTCAGGAAAGATTAAAGATCCATTCTCAAGGCAGACCTTTTCAGAAGAACTGGACATTATAAGGAGAGGTCAGCCAACCTATGGGTAGCTACCATAGGTTGGTACCATAGGTTGGTAGCTACCCAACCTATCTAAACCACCTGTAAAACTGTTTGTCTAGAACTTTCCGAATAGTGTCCATGAACGGCTTACCGTCTGATGAGCATTGCAAGTTATAATGCAGGGAATGCCTGCTATTTGCAAGTGACAGACTTGGTGTTTGGTGTAACAGGATTTGCCAACTTGAGTTGTCTGATCAAGGCAGCAGAGCAACATCATGTCACTGCAGGGCACTTGCAGCCTTAGCCTCCTATAGAACATAGAAAAGGCCTTGTTGATGGAACTGCAACTAAGAGATCAGCTCTATGCCGGAGTCATTGAATTATTCCTGTGTAAAGAGAGGAGGATGGATTTTGCCTATAAAGAAATAATCACAACTGAGTGAGTGTTACGTACTGTATTTTCACACACGTGGCACAGCTGTGGCTGTTTTGTAGAGGTTTGGAGTTGTCTTAATTGGGATTCTTGTAATAATAACAATAGTATTCCCTCTCAATATGTGAAATTCCCAGCAGAAATTGCTAATATATAGAGGTGCATAAAATAAATGGCGCCCTCTCACTTGCTCCCTGGCCTCCCTCCCTCGGTACGCCTCGTAAACATCCTGCTGTTGCATTTGATGCATATATGTAAAAAGAAAAAAAGTTATAAGGAAACCTCCATAAGAAAGTCTTCTAGCAGTCTTCTTTCTATATTTATTTTTGTACAACAGTTGGTGAGATCTGGATCCATGTGGTCCCTCAGGACGCATCACAAAGCACGTCTGAATGACGCATTCAGAGCAGGACACTTGAAATGCCGTCACTCAATACTGATATTAGTTTCAGTGCTGAACACTGGATTACCAGGCTTTGTTATTGTGCATTTCTAGTACAGCATTGGTTGGTGGCTTGTACACTTGTAACGTCATGTTGGTGGATTAAATCATTAAATCCCCACTGAACGGCCAGGCACCAAATGCCTGGCCTGCTTCTGGTTTGGATCAATGGACAAACACAGGCCAAGATCTTCTGGACTCATCCAACAATTACCGTTTTCAAGCCAGCAACACATGCAAAAAAATAAATCAAAGAAGATTGATGGGCATAAAGCAATACACCTATAATGTATCCATGTGAGAGATATCTTCACTGAGATGCAACTGGCAAGGATCTAACGGAATATTATCAATCATATTGAGGTGTCTTAAGTTTTAGCTTTTCAAAATTTCAATTAAAAGAAGAATTCAGAAGTCAAAGGTTGTTATCCACAGTAGTTTGGTGGTTAGTTTTAATTTCAAAGAGTCAAAAGAAATCAAAGAAATCTTATGAATTTCTTTTCTTCAGCCTTCATTTTTTTAAAACAAATGGTATGTTAACTGTTCTGTTTGACAGGAACAACAAACTATTGTTTCTGTCTCTGCTTTGTAGTGCCTCCTTTACGATATTCATGCTTTTCTCAACCCCAAAAGGACTGTTGGATGTTTATACCCTGTCTTCACAATATAAACATCCAGCTTCCAGGAAACACTTATCTTCACCTACAGACACTTCATGGTCTCATAATTATGCATGAACAGCCATAAAATGTAACTTTGTCATCATGTTGCATGTTGTCATGCTGCTAAATAAGATGCAGCATTACAGAACTATTAGGCTTTGGGAAAGAAATGAGCCAAAATCAGAAGCAGCAGATCATACCTTAAGAACAGAGAAAGCAAGGAAAGGATGGAAGACCATGTATTTGTCTAAATGATTTCCACTAAAATAACTCAACTGTACAGAAATTCAGACATGTTTCTAAGGTAGGTGAAAACAAAAGCTAAAGTAAAATTTCTAACTGACGTTTCCACTGCTGCCATTTAGTTAGAATGGAGAAAAAAGTGATGACTGTTCTGTTAAATCTTTCTAATGCTCTGTAAGTTGCCTTACTACATCAGTCAGTGAACCACAAATGATTTAAAATTATCTAAAGTTGTGCTGCTCATGTTGGCAGCACGCTAAAGTAGCTCTTTTTTCTTTTTGCTGACTTTTCCTCATATTTATTTATTTCTATTTTTTGATTGCGGTATTGCAAGGTTGGACAATTATCCCCTCCGGTTTCGGATGCTGTTCAGTCTGAAGGCTTTTCGTTGTTACGGTTTTACTTTTGGAGCGTTTTAAGGTGTGTAGCATGGCAACAAGGTGTTCTTTCTA
This sequence comes from Poecilia formosa, assembly GCF_000485575.1. NCBI lineage: Eukaryota > Metazoa > Chordata > Actinopteri > Cyprinodontiformes > Poeciliidae > Poecilia > Poecilia formosa. The sequence goes on along the minus strand of NW_006800213.1, from coordinate 155,189 downwards.
CAACTGGAAGAAGCTGATTATCATCTCAGAAATGTAAATAATATCTGAACTATGACCTAATATCCCAGAGGAGTTGAAAAGCAGTGCTTCGTAGATGTGGAGCTGAAATAAAGAACAGAGAGAAGGAGCAAGTTCAAAACATCTTTTCCATTCATCTTAATGGGCAAGGATTATATCCCCAACTCCAACGTCTCTCTGTTCAGCTTCCAAATTACACGGACTGACAGAGATTTAAAAAAAAAAGAAGCAGCATAAGAAAATTAGAAGTGCTTGCCAACAACTCATGGTGTCCATGTTCCTGTGGCATGTTGCCTCTGCTGACAGGAAATTGAGCTGCTAGCATGTCGTGAGCAAGCATGAGGTTGCCATAGTTTTCATGCAGAAGCTTCTTTAGATTCTTTACAAGATGACTGATCAGAGATCCTTCATCCTCAACACAACAGCTTCCACAGAGATACTTGGATAACATGAATTACAGCAACATTTAATTCCTGTTTTTGAATTGAACCGAACTCAACTGAATGAACTGGGTCAATGCCTACAGCTCCTTCCATATCTATACATTTTAAAAAGCATGTTGTACCTCGTTAGCAATTTCAGTTTCACAGTGAAGGGGATCTGTAACGTACTGAGACGTTGTAAATTCAACTTGGATTATCCACATCCTTTCAGTCACAGCAGGTAATTTTGAAACAGGGAGAAGTGGAAAACATGCTTCTGCATTGAATTGTAGATCAGTATTTCCTTGAAGAAGAACTTTGGCTGAGGTACACACATATGCAAAGCAGAACAGATTAAGATGAGTCTCATACACACTGCAGTCTTTATGCATGCTCCGCATTAATCACACTCCAAGATATGATTCAGAGCTCTAAATTAACTGAAAAATAATGGACCTCGTGGACCGCAGCCTCATCACGGTGGGCCTGTAGCTGCAGCAGGCATCTTGAGGGATTTGTGGTTTGGGATTACAGCAGAATACAGATGTTGTTCTGAAAGAGCCAAGATGAGTTGCCAGAGAAACAGGATGAAAAAGAAAAAAAAAACACCAGTCGGATTATAGAATGTGAAAATTTATCTCATGACTGTTTTAGGAAATGTAATCAATGAGAGCAGGAGTCTGGTGTTGCCACAGGCAACCATTTTGTCATCTCTACACATGTAAGTAAAAGTAATGAAGAGGCATTGACTTTTGTAATGTACTTGTTTTGTGTTATATTGTAATTGTTTGTGGTATCACAGAATAACCAACCAGACACACAAGAACTGGTTTTAATAACAGCACTGATTCATGAACTATCTTTGCAAACGCATTATAGGATTGCAATCAAGATTTGTTTTCCAGAAAGGTATAAGCTGCAGTTTTTTTGTTGCTTATGTTAATTAGAAACATTTTAAAGGTTTCAGCAGTCTGTACAAGACAAAATGTTTGCAAGTAGAGCACATATGTTCACACAGACAGATACAATCTTTAAAATATCATATGTTTTTAGAAAATACATATTTATAAAGGAATTTTCAATTAGCAATGAAAGATTTTCTTGTCTGCATAGGTGGGTGTAATTAATTCAATGGTGCATTTTATTACATGAATTATGCAGACACTCCAGCTCTTTTCTATATACAACAACATTTAAGGAGAAAAAACATGAGAAAATGTGAGTGACAATAAAGTTCCTATAAAAATTATTTACCCGCCTTATTGAGTTTACAAATTTATCATCATCATTCCACTTTTTTGACAAAAAACAAAAAAAAAAGATTCCACAATGAGTGGAATGGGGATCACCTGAGCAGAGTGAGTGTATCTCATATTATTGTGCTATAAAGACAGATTTATTCATGGTTAGTCAGTATTTCTGGCTACCATTACAGCATGAAGATAAAAGAACATGTATTTAACTGAAAGTTAAACATGGGAAAAAGCGAAACTCAGTAAAACCCGATTAAAAATGTTTTTTTTGTTGTTGTTTTTTTTGTCAGTGAAAAATTATATAAATCAGGAAAAATAACCAGAGACAAGAAAAAACAAACACAAGGAAGCACTAAGCTTCAGGATCTCTGTGTCCAACATAACAAGCAAAATACTTCTATCTCATAAAGGAAGAAAAACATTTCTATAAGAGGGAAAAATACAATGTCTGACCTCCTTGGCTGACCACAAAAAAGAAAAACAGAAGAAAAGGATAATAAACAAAAATAACAGAGAACCCCAACCAGCTTTTAATGTCAGTCTGGAACACACTGCTGATTCTTACTTTTACAGAAGTTCTTAAAAATACACCAAATATACTAAAATCTGTGGTCTAAAAATGTATTTTCCCCTTCAGAGATTTCTTCTGCTTTTACTTTTGAGTCAAATCTAAAGTTTCAGACTATCAAACAAATGTAAGTATCAGATAAAGATACAGCCTGAGTAATGCAAAATGTATCAATCATTCTGTTTAACTGAAAAACTTTAAACCAACCTGGCTATAAGTGAAAATTAATTGCCCCATTTTACCACATATATAATTGTTCCTCCTTTTCGACAGAAAAAGGAGCTAAGTCTATTAACCCTTGTATGTCGAAACGGGGTCCAACCGATCCCACACACGTAAAACTTGTATCATTTTCCACAGTCCTCTACGTTTGCCTCAGTCCTCGCACACACAAGGGTTAAAGCAATGTAGCAGTTTTGCTAAGGTGGCAGTTTATCATGATTCAGCCAAAGTAATGAAATGATGAACTGCAGTCTGATTTTTATTGTCAATGTATTTCTACCTATTGAGCAGTGAAAGTAAAAAAAAAAAACATGTCTTTTGCTTTAAGTATTTATTTACTGGAGGGTTTCTTGTTAGTGTTGCAGAGCCACAGCTAAATGCTAGCTCCTCACTTCAGCGGCTGTAACGGAGCCTGTGTCGTTCAGCAGCACAGCTTGGACTGAACCATTGTTCTAACAATAGTGGGGTGGACCTAAAATTTTCTTTTTTCTTAGATGAACAGCATGTTGACTTTGTTCTTTGTTTCTATTGCCTTTTTTATATTGATATTGTTTAAATACAAGGGTTTCTTTTGTGATTTCCTTGGGGGGGACAATTCTAGACTTTTCCAAGATTGGGGGGGTCCTGACCCCCCCGCCCCCATCCTCCTGGGATTTACAATGGATGGTGGATTCAAAAGGGAAACTGTATTTTTACTCCCCTTTCCTACTCCCATTGTATTTTTCCTTAAATATCCTCTCCTACCCCAACAGCTCTTACATTAGTTTTACTGCCCCCTCCTCTGACAGTAGCAGTGGACAGACATTTCCCATATTCTTCTCAAATCCACAATTTGATGGGTGCATTTGAAGACATCTATGTTTAGAAATTATATTGACAATAAAGATTGTTTACTGCAGTCAGTGCATTAAGTCTACTAATTTTTCAGTTATAACTCTTCAAATGGCGGCATGATGGTCGTTGAAATACCATCTCCAAGTGATATAATTTCCACATGGTATAATTTTGCTAGAAAACAAATCAAAACCTAGTAACTTTGCTATCCTTCAGAAATTGCTGTAAAAGTTTTAAAAAAAATAATATTTTTTACTTTGCACAAAGTAAACTACCCCATGTAACGCCGTGGGGTAGTTCTGAGTGTTTCTGGATGGTAATGCGCCACATTATTTTGTGTCTTGGTTAGTGATTCTGCCAAGTTTGATTCATGCAACATGTTTTTACCAATACTGAGATGTGAAGTTAGCTGTAAATTTGACCCCACTTGGACTGACAGATATTTATTTTAGCGCATCCAAATTCAAAACTACTGGGCTATATTTGCAATGAGTGCATCAGTGTCTTTGATTTTAAGAACACATTAGCATAATTGGGACATTGTTAAAAAAAAACAAAAAACAACTCAATGACTTGAAATTCCAAGCTCTCGACTTGAGAATTGACTCGACATTTGCCTGTCTTGACTTGAGACTTGACTTGACCGTCTTGACTTGAGACTTGACTCAGACTTGAGGACAAAGACTTGAGACTTGACTCAGACTTGAGGACAAAGACTTGAGACTTGACTTGAACTTGCAAAACAGTGACTTGGTCCCACCTCTTTTAACAGGACAGGAGACCAACAGGACTCACCATGAAGCCCTGGAAAAGGTCGGGAGAATGACAGGACTTGCTTTGAAAGCCCTGGAAGTCAGCCCAGAGAGCAACAGGACTGACTACGAAGCCCTGGAGGTCAGCCAGGAGACCAACAGGACTCGCTGTGAACCCTAGAGGTCAGCCCAGAGACCAACACGACTCGCTATCAAGACACGGAAGCAGGCCGGGAGACCAACAGGACTCGCTATGAAGCCCTGGACATCAGCCTGGAGACCAACAGGACTCGCTGTGAACCCTAGAGGTCAGCCCAGAGACCATCAGGACACGCTAGAGGTCAGCCTGGAGACCAACACGACTCGCTACCAAGCCACGGAAGCAGGCCGGGAGACCAACAGGACTCGCTACCAAGCCATGGAAGCAGGCCGGGAGACCAACAGGACTCGCTACCAAGCCACGGAAGCAGGCCGGGAGACCAACAGGACTCGCTACCAAGCCACGGAAGCAGGCCGGGAG
>NW_006800213.1:128937-150380 GCF_000485575.1 Poecilia formosa | reverse complement strand
TGAACCCTAGAGGTCAGCCCAGAGACCAACACGACTCGCTATCAAGCCACGGAAGCAGGCTGGGAGACCAACAGGACTCATTATGAAGCCCTTGAGGTCAGCCTGGAGACCAACAGGACTTGCTATGAAGCCCTGGAGGTCAGCCCAGAGACCAACAGGACTCGCTATCAAGCCACGGAAGCAGGCCGGGAGACCAACAGGACTCGCTACCAAGCCACGGAAGCAGAACAGGAGACCAACAGGACTCGCTATGAAGCCCTGGACGTCAGCCTGGAGACCAACAGGACTCGGTATGAAGCCCTATAGGTCAGCCCAGAGACCATCAGGACATGCTATAGGTCAGCCCAGAGAACAACACGACTTGCTACCAAGCCACGGAAGCAGGCTGGGAGACCGACAGGACTTGCTATGAACCCTAGAGGTCAGCCCGGAGACCAACAGGACTCGCTATGAACCCTAGAGGTCAGCCCGGAGACCAACAGGACTCGCTGTGAACCCTAGAGGTCAGCCCGGAGACCAACAGGACTCGCTGTGAACCCTAGAGGTCAGCCCGGAGACCAACAGGACTCGCTACGAAGTCACAGAGGTTGGACAGGACTCGCTTTGAACCCCTGGAGGTTCACTTCTTTAACATCCTTCAACCCAATACCTTAGAGTGCCTGTTTGGTACATTTTCAGAAATGTATTGTAGCAGCCTCTGATCACACGTCTGAATAGCTGTGGGTTCTTCTGTGGCTGGTCTGAAACCGACTGGCTGTCTTTGTGGGTTTCTTTTTCAGATGGGTACTGGTTTTGCTGTTCCTTTAGTTCCCTCAGCCTTTTTTTCAGCTGTTCCACGTCAAGCTCCAAGTTGGTGTTTTCCTCCTTCAAGAGGCAGTTTACCTGTTCGAAGAGAGAGTTTTTCTCCTCCAGGGCGGTGTTTTCCTCCTCCAGGGTGGTGTTTTCCTCCTCCAGGGTGATGTTTTCCTCCTCCAGGGCAGTGTTTTTTGCCTCCAGGGCAGTGTTTATTTTCTCCAAAACAGTGTTTTTCTTATCCAGAACCTTCCTTTTCTGCCTCAGGTCGGAGACTTTCTCAACATAAACTGTGTTTTCCCCCTCCAAGACCAAGTTTACCTGCTCGTAGAAAGAGTTTTTCTCCTCCAGGGCGGTGTTTTTCTGTTCCAGGGTGGTGTTTGTTTTCTCCAAGACAGTGTTTTTCTTTTCCAGAACCTTGCTTTCCTGCCTCAGGTCGGAGTTTTCCTTGACATAAACGGTGTTTTTCTCCTCCAGAGTGTTGGTTTTCAGCTTCAGGTTGATGTTCTCTTGCTCCAGAGCCCTGAATTTCTGCTTCAGGGTGGCGATTTCTTTGTCATAGTCTGTGTTTTTTTTCTCCACGGCAGTGTTTATCTGCTCCAATGTGACGTTATCCTCTTCAAAAGTTTTGTTTATGTTAATCAGCTTTTTTAATTCTTCGTCTTTCTCCCGAACCAGCTTGTCTTTTTTAAGTGCTGCTTGTTCCAAGTTTTTAACTTGAATTTTTAGCTCCTCATTTGCTTTAATTAGCGATGGTGTCTCAATGGACATCCTGCCGACTTCTTCCAAGATGTCGTGGAGCTTCTGTCTGTCTCTTGCTAAGATCTGTTTTGTTTTTTCTTTCTCGAAATCAGAAGACCACGTCTTACTGTTCTGACTCATTGTTGATCCATCTTGACAAATCGTTTTCAATCTCGTTGGGATAAAATCCTTCTACTTGCTCTCCAGGTTCTGCAATGGTTATGACGGTAGAATTCAAGAGTGCAGCTTTTTGTGCATCACTCTTTGTGACATCAAATTGTGTGATGTCACAAATTGATGTCACTACCTCAGAAGAACAACTAGAAAACTGCTGAAGTTTGAATAAAAACAAACTTTACGGCTGAATGCAGCTTGGTTAAGCTGATGGCCATTGGAGACAGTTTAGCTGGTAAAATATCACCAAAGCTGAAATCCACACTTGGGAGACAGCGGCTCTTGAGGACAATGGACTGGCACAGCAGGATGCCAGGACCAAAGGTCAAAAGAAAAGTTTGTGCCCGAAAACAGAAAAAGGGGAAACGGGCGAGTATGTTACATTACCCAACTGGTGCCTAGGAAGCCACCAATTCTGACTCTCTTTCTGGCTAATCTCCGCTCACTGGATAAGATAGTGGATTTGTTACATCTGAGGGTGAGAGTTTCTGCAGAGATGGACTGTGCCATTCTTTGCCTAACGTAAACCTGGCTTAATAGCAACATGCCGTTGAGCCTTCCAGATCAACAGCATTAAGTTATTCTAAGCGGACAACAGTCAGAAAAAAACAATGTATGTCAGGAGGAGCAGGACAATGTATGTAAGTGAATGCAGATTGGTGTACGAACTGTGGACTGGTTAACAGCTGTCAGCCATCCTATCTGCCTCAGGAGTTTACTGCGGTGTTCGTCACCATTGTTTACATTCCGCTGGGTGCTAACGGCAACGAAGCATCAAAGGAGCTGTATGACACCGTTAGCTCAATGCAGATGAACCACCCGGAGGCGTTTTACATGAGCTGGGGGACTTTAACCACGTGAAACTGACGGACACTCTGCCCAGTTTTTACAGGCATGTCATCCTTCTTACACTCTGGACTGTGTGTACACACCAACATTCACGGTGCGTACAGAGCTCTTCCTCGCCCCCATCTTGGCCTCCCCGACCACATTTCCATCCTGCTGGTGCCAGCATATCGTCTGCTGATGAGATGGATTAGACCAACGAAGAAGACAGTCACTGTGTGGCCCAGAGCCTTTGTACTCCAGGACTGTTTTCAGCACACAGATTGGCAGATCTTCTGATAGGTGGCTACTTATGAGGGAGAGGTGGACCTGGAGGAATACGCTTCATCTCCAATTGTGCTGATGATGTCACCGCCACCAAGACAGAAACCTGCTACCCGAACCATAAACCCTGCTGAATGCTGAGGTGAGAGCTCTGCTGAAAGCCAGGGATGCTGCGTTCAGGACAGGTGAGGCATCAGCACATCCTAGAAGCGACCCTAGGGTTAGGGTTAGCCTAACCCCCTCACTGCCATTAGCACTTAAGCTTTATTCCCACTTTGAGCATCTTAACACCTCCCTCAGCACCACCTCCGGTGACATGCCTGTCTCTCTGTGTGACCACAGCAGACGTGAGGATGTCCCTCCAGGAAATCAACCCCTGTAAGTCTGCTGGCCCCAACAATATCCCAGGGCGGGTTCTGAGGGACTGTGCACATCAACTATCTGAGACGTCTTCAACACCTCACTGTTACTGGCACCTGTCTTTTCCAGCTTAAAGACCACCACTATTGTCCCTGTCTCCAAGCACTCAACAGTGACAGGCCTCCCAGCCAGCATGCCTAGGTGGGACCCATATGGGAGAAAGGAGGGCTGATATATGGGTCCCATATGGGTTTGTCCGCGGGTTCCACGATGGCCCCACATGGGTTTGCCCATGTAGGGCCACAGCCCAAATGGGCGCTACATGGGCCCTAAATGGACAAACCCATGTGGGCCACCACCATATAGGGCCCATGCAGGGCCCATGTGGGCTCTGGCCCTACATGGGAAAACCCATGTGGGGCCATCGTGGAACCCGCGGACAAACCCATATGGGACCCATATAGTCACCCAGAGATACAATTCAGGTGTGTGGCAAAAGGGAAATACACATGCAGGCAGATTTCAACCACAAAACAACATTGATTCAATGACACAGTTTCAACGGTTTGATTGGATGGTTGTTTGATGGTTGATCCACCATCATTTGTCGACTTCAACCAAAAATCAACGATTCTAACTATAATTCAACGTTGATTTAACGTTGTGTGCTAGCTAGGCAGTTTCAACAATAGTTCTTATCAGTGCTGGAGACCCACTCCCATTGATTGGACATGCAAATGCGGAATACTGTTTTTGATATTACTTGTGGTGCCCTCTATGTTGTCAATTGATGATACTTTACGTATAAAGAAATCACACTTTGGTTTTACTGTCGCTGCAACACCATCTTAGCCTGATGAGTTTTCAAAGATTTACTGTACAATAATTATTCATCAAAACATCCAGATAAATAAATTCCACAAGTTCCTGAATGCATCTTATTGAGTCTTGTTAGCACAAGAAAAGAAGGATTGGAGGTTAAAACGAATCCTCATTGAAAGGAGTGAATCTGAAAGGATGTTTTAATGAATTTGTTAAGAAGAAGTTATCAGAAACAGATTTTGTTTAAGAAGACATGCTTCTCTTAATTCACTTGAGAAAATCTCAGATAACGCAAAGCTTAAATAGGCCTGCTCAAGCAAGAAACAATTTATTTTTCCTTTTTGTAAAAATCTGTTAGAAATATGCTGCCGCTAGAGTTTCATCATTCACATTTTTATCTGCACTGTCCCAGAGGGCAGAAGAATATGACATTACTAAATGGCCTGGAGCCTCTCCAAACAGCAACACAGAGCTTTTAGGCACCTGCAGGTTTATATTCACATCCCCCACAATTACCAGAAAAGCAGCTTTATACAAAAATTGACAGTTGGAGAGTATGTCGGAGTGACAGATGGCTATTAGGTTAGTTTAAAATGTTTTTGTCATGCTTGCAATTACATCACATTAGACTTTTATGATTTAATAATTACTCCATTAGGCTTTGCTGTGCAGTAAGAGAAAAGAACAAAGAAATAGAACAGTAAAAAGGAGTAGTTCTTTTCACACAGTTAAGACAGTAAAGGATATGCTGGCATCCATGTGTGGGTAGAACGCTGTACCAACATCTTGTTAGTAACAGCAACTTTCCTGTGTTGATGGCATACAATGTTAAGCATTATCTCAGAGTTTTGAGGTGTCTATAATACATATGAAATACCAAAGGGGAGCAGTGGTGGCTTAAAGTTTTCTTTGGAGGCACTGTGGCACACACACAGTGTTAAACAACTGCAGGGAAATGCTCTCTTTCTCTCTCACACTTGACCAAGGAAGCTCAGCAGAGAATGCACTTCCTCTGGAGACAAAGGGGAGGCTGGAGTCCGTTCTCCCTCCTCCTTCGTTTTTACCTTGGCAGTATTAAAAGCACACAATTGAGAAACGAGACATGTCAGATCTGCAGTGTGACGAACAAGAAAACACTGCAAAAATGGTGAGAGAGTCACTGGGATGTCTCTCCCTTCTTTGAAAACAAAACAAGGAGAAACAAACGGAAATGCCAGAAACGCTGGTGATTCTTCTCTACTTTTCTATTTGTTCTTTAAGAAATGGGCTGCTTCAATCAACGACGACTAGAATGTGCAACAGCTACATTCACATTCCACAATCAATAAGGCTACTAGACTTTAGAGCACGTAACATGATGGACTCTTTGAACTACTAGAAGATTTAAATTTAAATCTGGTTACTGTCAGAAAATTTAATTGTATATCTGTTTGTTTGTTTTTTTTAGCAGGTTAATCATTTAAGACATCTGCTTCAATTATTAAGAATGCTTTGCTTTTTGCTATGGCTCTTTTCTAAGAAAATGTACATACATCAAAGAGGTTTTTTTTTCTCTGTCAGATTTTACTACTGCACTGGAAATGAATAAATGTTTCAGTTTTCTACTCATATTTACTGAGCATGCCAAGGATTGTCAAGGTTTTCCTGTATAGATTTTATTATAAAATTAATAATGTATCTGAACTGTGACCGGCTTCATTGTTAGGCTTATGTGACCTATGCAAGAAACCGACAGATGGAAAGCAAGAAACAGCAACAATCTTCATACTCAATGGCAAAAAAGTAAAGGTTTATAAAAAGCATTTTTGGTTTGCATTCAGATGTGGTGAATGTAAAGAGACTTTGGGGGTTAACCTTCTGTGTTTTGTTTCCAGTTATCAGCACTGCTACATCTTTTATTATAAATCGGTACAGAACCTTGAAGAACTCCACACATCTGCTAATCCTTTACCTTCACATTGAAAATGTAACAGTAAAATTGGGCATCTTTGTTCCAACACAATGTAGTTTTATGGTCCAGAATCATGCCTCCAGTTTGTTTCTATAAGGTATTTTAAGTTTTTGAATTTCTCTGACTATAAAAATGCAAAAATGATTCTACTAGTGTTTTTGGTTTTGATTTGAATTTATCGAATTGATGCAAATTTATGCGTAGTCAGACAAAGTCAATACAGTTGTTGCAAGAATAATATATTTTACTAGACAGAGATTTTAGCCCTGAACTGGACTTTCTCCCTAAAAACTAGAATTTGTAAAAGAAAAAAAAAGTAGACTGGTAAACATTCTCTAGTCACAAAAATCTAAACAAATGTTAGTGTAAGACTTGAAAGCACAATATTTTCCATGAGTAAAAGAAAAACCTTTCAATGTTAAAACAGTTTCAAAAATTTTGTTTGCTTTCAACCCCTGAGACACAGAAGATTTTGGGCATTCACACCAGCATTTATATAGGCAGAACCTACTGCCAAGAAGTCCCTGTGTGTACCCACACACACAAAAGCATATTCACAAATCACATCCAGTCAGCCAACAATACCAGAACAGTCTGAAGGAAGTGAAGCACAAGCTGTAGGTTGCAAGCTGTGCTGTATTTTTCAGTTCTGAAGTGTGAATCTAAAAACTGTCGAGTCTGACTCATTTGCTAGAGAGCAAGAACTTATTCTCTCGTTAGACCTGTAGAAAAAAGAAAGAACCATAAAGGTAAACATAAATATTTAAGTTGTAAAAAATTCGTTCAGTCACATACAGCTCTTAAATTTGACAGAAAAGTTGCATTTGATTCGTTGCTATAAAAATCTGGCATAATATCTAAAAGAAACACGTGAAACACAAACAGAAGGAGTTGTTTAATTTTCTGTTTTTTACACACACACTGTGGCAGCCAGATCTGATTATGCTGGATAGTGAAGTTGTATCCGGAAAGAGAATCGAATGAATCAGTCATTCCATACTGATAAATTACATGGATCGAAGAGTGTTCAAAATATTTTCACATATTTTCTCTATATGATTCCTACTACTAAAGTGACCATTTCATAGCACATTTAGATGAATGTTTGAAAGATTTGCAAAGGTAGAGATGAGAAAAATAGAAAATGATGTTTACCATTATGGGATTCTGAATAACTCTGACTGGAACATTCAAACATTAATTCTCCATTTGTTTATTTTACACCCAGTTCTTGATTCCTGCAGGGAGTTACACTCCGGCCTCTAAAGTAAAGAGTTAAAGAAGGCATTGAAAAACTGTTAGAAACATCCTTCTACAGTGTAGAAAATGGCATTGGCATGTCCAGATACCTGAATTGATAGATTTTTATTGATTTTATACAACGAATAGCAAATTTGCACATGCATATCAATTAGAGTGATTAGAGTGACCAAAAAAATATCTCTAAATCAGATAGAAAAGTCAAATTGATGACTTTTGTAACTATTGCATAGATGAAATAAACAAAAAAGTTAGATTTTTGACTGTTATGTTTATTTTCGATCATGACTTAGCTAATAAAAACTGAAAGTCACTTTTTTTCAAATTGAGTACATAAGATCAATTCAAAATATTTTATGTTATTAGCATGTTTTTTTTGAAAATCCCAGGGAGACTTGACATTTTTCCAATAGACAGTCACTAACACCCTCAGTAAAAGGTTAAGCCACAAGCTGGATGTTTACAATTAACAAGCTGTAACCATGTATATGCAGAAAGCTGTTTGTAGCAATATAAAAATGGCATAAATAGTTTTTTTATTACACTGATATCCTTTTTTTTACCTTTTACATGTAAGTTAAGGTTAAGCTGTAGACTGAATTTCAGTCAATTTTACTTCATAGTGCTTCAAATATTCCTTCTTGGCCCTAAGCTTCTGCAAAAAGGAGATCAAACAAAGTGCTTCAAAGTTATTTTTTACAACATTTGGATTTAACCAGCTGCAGAAAGTGCTCAATCAAGCCAAAAAATGAGCTGCAATGCCTCTACATACACAGTCATTACCCCTTATTGAAGAGTGCATAGTCTCAATCTAATAACTGTATTTGTAATTGCGCCCTATCAGCGCAGTAAAGGCATTACAAATCAATGCCTTCGCTAGAGTTATTGACGATGTCTGTGGTGAAGCACTGTGAGAGAACTCCTTGGTGCAAAACCATGATTTGAGACTCATTGTGTTGTCTTTCAGAAGGGCATAAACAAGCTCTTTGTTTGTCCTGCGTCGGGGTCTTTTCAGTTCGCTGCATGAGGAGCTCCACCAAATGAGGTCCAGCGTGTTTCAATCAGATGAGGAATCAAATCAATGCTGTGTGCAAAGAGGCTACAGCAATAACACTTGGCAAACATCATAACTCCAAAATGTCTGAAAAGAAGCCAGTAGTGACTGCATGATATGGAGTACTTCCTAAATCCATACTAAATATTTTCCAAAACTGAAAATCACTAAATATTTTTTATTTTTTTTATTTTATTTTATTTTTTTCAAAAGCTTGGGTACAACGCGATTCCAAAAGTTTACAGGTTTAGATTCTCAAACCAAACAGAGGCGTGGTCATATAAATGAGTGACTTTAACTTCATATTATTGTTCTTTTTCATTTGTATTTATTGAATAAGTCTTGGCTCATAAGCTTCTTTTAGTGTTTTGCTTTGATTGCCCAACAGCAGAGTTAGCTGACTAAGCTTGTTGCATCCATCCAAATTGCTTTAACTTTCAAGGTCTAATAAAAATTGGAGCATCAACTTTATTACTTCCTCATAAAAGTCTGCAGACAATACAGATGCTTGTAGGACAATTTCTTACCTTTACATTGAAAATATCAATGTTTCTCATCTCTACCATTGCAAACCGTCTCAGTTTAGCAAAACAGCATAAAACTGGCATGTTATTTTGTTGCTCAGATAGTTACGCATCCCGAATTGTCCATTTATGAATTTTGTTTATCATAACTAACAGTATGGCTTGTTAGGACTTTGTCAGTTTACTTGTATTGTTTAAAAGCCCTGAAAAAGTGTTAACTGCCTTAAAGATTTCTTATGTTTGTGTTTTTTTAAATATTTTTGATCATCAAATCACTTTCAAATTATGTTTTATTTTATATGTGAAGTATAGAATCAAGAAAGGACTTAACTAGAACCTGTCATGACACCAGGAGAAAACCTAAAAGATCACAACAAGCAGCTCATATTGGCTCGATCTAAAGTAATAATAAAAAAAAAATAAAAAATCAATAAATGATGAGAAATAAAGTCAGTGACATCTATCATTTTGGTCTAATTTCCTGCACCCAACAATAAAAACAAGACTGTAGAGTGGTGCACTTGGTCCATCTTTACATCTCCCAGAATGCAAAGTGCTGAGTCAAGGAGTTGCAACTGAGTTGATAACCTTAGTGACTTCCACCTACATGAAAATGTGAGAGCTACAACATCAGGTGAGTACAGTTGATAACTCAACTGCCAACAGCAACACCTTTGCAGCAGATTAAATCTGGTTTGTGAAATAGTCTTTGAGCTCAAACAACAGCGTAATTTGTGTGAGTCTGCTAATGATAAATGCTTCCCAGAATAGGCTGTAAACAGTCCCGTAGCTCCAGATTTCTTAAATCCGCCAGAAGATTTCCTGCTCGTGCGCAAACAAGCATGTGACGACAAAGAATGATGTCGTCTAAATTTTTGACACTGTATTCACGCAAAAGTCAAAACAAGCGTTTTCTTTCACATACTAATATTCTCCATCCATTTAATCTTTTGTACTGCATCTGCAAACATCCTCTGAACAGCTACAATGCAGTCATTGTGATATCAGACGGAACAAGCTCAGCTGAGTAACACTGTGAATGAATTTACTTTCTGTACTTGGGATCGAAAACAGTAATTACACAGTGAATGAATCAGATTTTGTTCTGTACATGCTGTAGCCAGGCTGAGTGAAATTAGAACTTCACATATGAAAAGAAAATAGAGATTGTTTTTTTTCCCCTCAGGCAGTTCTGTATGACTGTGAACTATATCAGTAACCATAGGGATGTTAAAGCTGCAGTCAGTAACCTCCATTAAAAAATATATGTTTTTTTTTACATATGTGTTAAAAATGTCATTGTGTTGTGACTGTATAATATGAGCAGAATAATCTTTGAAGCTCCTCTGACTCCTTCCTGTGGTCCTACTATCATCTACAGAAATGCACAACTGTGTCAGAGCCAGGAACACCGTCAATCATACTTGTGTATGCGCAGCTCACACTCTCACACACTCACCCTTGCTCTCTGATACTACACAACTTCCTCCCCCAGCAGAGCCTGATGTGAATGCACAAACTGGTAAGCATGGTCACTGATGATGACAGACCAACATTTCCCATCCCGGGGAGTCGTTTCTCCACTATCTCTCCACCATTTGCAGATTATCTGTTTCTTAGTAACATGGTGACAGTTTAAACAATATGTCAACAACATCCTGTTTATGAAAGTTACCTACTGCAGCTCTGACATGCTGTGAAAACATGGTAGCTGCGGAGGACTCACAGAGTTATTTCAATTAACAGCAAAAAAATGTGTTTAATAGGCAAATTACAGTCACCAATAAAGAATGTTAATTAAAATAGCACCTGAATTTTTAGACCAACTTCCTTTGGTTGATTTTTAATTCTGATAAAAGTTGAGTCACTGTTTAAGACCTTAAGCAGCAATGCTGGCTACATTTAAAGTATACATTTTAAAACATTATTAATATGGTAAAAGAAAAACAAATCTGCAAAGTAATCAGGCTTTTTTTTTTCTTACACCATTGTGTCTAGAATGTGCCTTTTTTTTTTTACATTTTATCACCTTAGATAAAGCTACAAAACATAAAAAACACACATTTACAGCTAATCCAATACACTTAATATAAAGAATAATTTAGAAATTTTAAAGTGGTGCATATGAAACAATACATGCAGTCAACATCTTGTCTTCAGTAGTTCTCACTCTTGGTGTCTTCATTCAAAATAGTCAATAACAAAGTGAACTTCCACCATCTTAAAGCAACTCTTATTTTTACAACAGTTTGGGACTGACAAAAGCTGTGGTGAGCGCTGAAAGTATTTAAAGAGGACCCAGAGTACGGAAATGATAACCAATAGACACATTAATGAATAAGTCAATCTTATGTTAAAAATTATTTAAAACAAATCAAATTGATTCAATTAAAAAATGTAATAATACATTGGTAATTGATAATACAAAGCTGTAAAAGGAGCTTGATTAGAAGGTTTCTGTCCAAAATCTTACAGTGATTTTGTTTAGACATTCTTGTCTGCAGACAGTAGATAAGGTTGTGTGTGCTTCATTAAAACCCATCACCCTTAAACTGAATGGTCTCATAAATTCTGACTGACATTCTGATCAGCCAATTCTCTTTTAAACTGCATCCCAAACATGTTTGCAGGGCCAGGAAAGATTACAGGTGGAGAATGAGCTGTCATTGGTTATAGATGTTCAAGAACACTGAAAATGACACGCAAAAAAGTGTGTGGTGCTAAAAGAAAGTTTGGGGTAAACTCTGCAGCATGTGAAGGATGAGTATTTACTCTAACTGCATCCAAATGGGACTCCAGCACAAGGTCGCCTGTGCTGCACCTGTTGCTTGTTCAGAAAAGCAGGCAGTCTCCAAAAGTTCCGGTAACAAAACAAAAGGTCATTAGATTTGTCACCTGTACATTTTTTTTTTTAAAAGGAACAGCTGTGAATTTCTGAATACTCACCAATCATACAGACAAAGCAGCTTAGTTGCCATCGCTGGGGGATGTAATACGTAGAGAGCCACTACCTGTGTGAAAAAAGCCTACTGACAGCAGAACAAGTGTTTAAAATCAGAGTTACTGCCTGATTAAGACTGAAATACACAAAATGGCATTAATTTACTATTTAGCCAAATATTGTGTCTTTTTACACAACTTTGCGATACTTTTAGGCACTTACTCCAATTGGAAATATGTTCTATTCTAAATAGTTGTACTTCTCATTACTTCCTCCTTAATTTCACTATAAATTATCATCTGGCTCTCCATAGTCACATATAGAAATTGAAAATGTTCAAACGTTCATAAAGCAGTGGATGAACCACTCTAATGAATATAAGAATTGAGTTGTTTTAGGACAGCAGAGGCTCACTTTGGTCGAAGGTCCAGCTAATCTGGATTTCTCTTTATGACAACACCAAGAGAATTATCTACTGGGTAAGAAAATAAGTTCTTATAATATTTTAATAGAAAGAAAAAAAAAGCTTAAAATATCCCTGTTTTACAGGCATACTTCTTTTGTTAAGGAACATTAAGATGATTGCACATCGGACCTGACTGTAATAATAACACCTGAATTTATATTATGTAAGCAGTGAGTGGGCTTTCATCTGTTAATTCGCGAAGTGGAAAGTTTTCTGAGTCTTCCTCTTTGACATAATAGATAATTAACTATTTTAATAAATTATTCAGAAATAATCCCACTTTGTGTTTTCAAATACCATTCCTCTTTTACACATTTATCTAAAACTCTGAATTTCTATGACCTTTGTCAGTAATAAACTTGTTCAAAATCTACTACTTTGTTATGTAAAATATCTCAGAAGATTCAGTTTTTCAGTATTGTTCTCTTGTGTCCTTTTTGATCTGTTTTACGGATGTTTCTACCCTGAAGCAAAGGTGCACATTTTCTCTGTGTTTACATAATTCTCCTAATATTTTTCATGTTATATAAGGCTGAACATTTCCCCTCATTAAGGTCTCCTGGCTGAAGAGGATGTGAGGCATCCTTAATATTACAATGTGTTTATGCAATAACAATAAAACTGGATGAAGATGTATTCCTTTGTTAAAATGATAAGATATTTGTTTGTTAGCTGAAAGCAAGTCACTTGGTATTTATTGAATCTTTATAAAGGTATGAGTAATGAACAGTTTTTCAACAGGCACAAAGCTGAACTTTGACCTCCCACAATTTGTAGCTGCAAAAGAAAATACTTGCAAACATAATTAAGCTACATTAGGTAGTTTCATTAAGTAAGATTTTAAAATATTGTAAATAATAATTTAAGGTAGAATGAGTTTATTGTCTTGTGTACACATGTTTCTTAGTTTTGAGAATCTACAAATCAGTACAGATGCAAAAACTAATAGTCGTAATTTCTGTCTGAACTTTATAAATATTTTGCTATAATTATTCATGTGGGGAAAAAAAAGAAAAACAGGAAGTTAGCATAGGTTTTGTATGCAAATGTCCAAAATTGACATCATGTTCTCAAACAATACCACCAAGATGGTTCTCCTAAAACTTCCTTCCACTAAGAAGAAGCACTAAGTATGGACCAAGGGATTGGTAAGAGAAAGACCAAAATGTATCAGATTTAAAACATATTGCATTTCTGACACAGCCTTTCTGCCAATATTGTGGCATTTAGCAAATAGAAATCATCCTGCTAATTCTAATTGACCTAAAACCAGAGACGTTTGGTTGAATTTAACTTCAAACTGCGGTGGATTTGTCTCTTTATTTGGTGCAAACATCTCATTTCAGCTGTAAGAGAGAAATGATGCATGTATGTTACCATTAAAAACAATCTTGGTAGACATTTAAGGGGGAAATCAAAATGGGAAAGAGTCTGTGCCAGATGGCCTTGGCCAAGCATACACACATGCGCTCATGCATGCATTGGAGCAATATTTTAATTATTTCAGTGTAGCAGGAGGAAGAGACATGTCAGTATACGTTTATAAGCACTGTGTTATGCATCGATCTAGCTGCAAACAGTATCTATGTTGTGTTTGTCTTATTTCACACCACAAGTGCACACATTAATGACTGTTCTGTTCTGAACCTGCAACACAGAAATAGCACACTGACTCAGAGCTTCTTATTTGCTAATGGCGATTCATTCTGGTGTTGTAGTCCTCTCTGACAAGACAACCATACTTTCACACACAGTGAAGTGAGATATGTCCACGTGCCAGGAAGATTCGCAGATCATTCACTTGCCAAATAATAATTTCAAACTCCCTCAGGGGATTTCAGAAGAGCTAGAACAGTTACGTGTGTGTGTGTGTGCGTGTGTGCGTGTGTGTGTGTGTGTGTGATATGTCTTCAGTGTTTTCACAATACCAAACCTGAATAAAGCGCCAAGTTGCAAAGATGAACTTAGGACTGTGATTTTTCTACACTTCACATGCTTTTTCAAAAATGACAAACATAAGTTCAAAAATTAAGACAAAAACTTCACCAACAAAGAATTCAAGGAGCTACAAAGGAGCATTTGCTTTGTAGTTATCCGAACCATTGCTAAGAATCTAAAACAACTGGCTCTGCGATATCTGGAACACTTCTGGTAGCTTTAAGGTCTGAAAAACAAACCTGAATTTCAAGTTAGTGCAGCGACTGAAAGCTGTCTTTTCCTGACTCCCTGACTTGTCCTCAGGCTCTGTGGTGCAAGTGGGGGTTTTTTTTGAAGGAGGGTAACAGAGCAGCGCCGTAATGATTCAAACCCCAAGCACAAAAGAAAGCAGGTTGAAGACGGCCACAGGCAGCTGTAAGGGACAATCTAAAGCTCCTGGGATGGAACGACAGCTAAAACTGAAGCAAAGCTGCTAATGATAGCATCATAACAGGAGGCATTAGCCAAAGTGGGCAGAGGACACTATGTTCTCATAATGAGGTTCAATTTAATACCAAAACCCTGCAATATTACCTTTAGAAGCATAATAAAAACATATTTAATGTGGATGTGAAGGTAAACGCATGTGCAACCACATGACAACTTTGTTAATCATGATAACGACTCTTAATTTATGAGGCAAAGCCCATCTGTAACAAAAACTGCATCACAATAAGACTTTGATGAAAAAAAAACTGCTTACCAACATGCAAGCCAACCATAATTGCTAAATTAGGCTGAAATGGGAGGCTCTGAGTGACAGTAAATGAGGGGCTATTGGGAAATTGAAGTAGCCGAATATTCTGAGGGACTCGTCCCACTGGTGCCATTGTGACAGGTTGGCATGTGAAGGCAGGATGGAAATACAACATTTATATGTTGTAGATTTGCCAACAGAAGTAATAAAAGTGTCCTACTTTGTCTTTGTCTTAGCAGGAACTTGTTTCTGTAACTCAGTTGGTTCTAAGAGTAACGGCAAACCAATGCAACACAGAAGTGGTAACCGCACCGGTGTATGCCATTAATGTTCTTTACTGATTACCTAGTCTTATGCAGTTGGTTAACCTTGATGTTTTCTGATCTGTGTTCAGTTGAAGAAGGGAGTCCAACCACAGGATGTGCTGGTTGTTCTTTAATGCAGGTTGCTGGCAGAGGCCTGCACAAATAGAAGTAAAAATTCCCTTTAACATGCAGCTCTTCCATTCACAGGATTCCCGTTAGCAGATAAGAACATGGAGGAACCCTGTGACTACCTTCTAACAATACCTGCTCTAAACTAATTGTCAAAAAAAAAATAATATGCATAAAAACATTCACAGATGCATGTACAATTTATGCTATATTCATCTTAAAATGTGAGCTTAACTAAGAGCAACAAAAACTTTCTAAATCTTCTCAGGTGGCCTGGTGCCAGCTGAGGGTCGTACAGTCCTGACGTCATGACTTACACAGTAGTGGCGGTATTAGTGTTTACCAAAATACATAATAGGAAATTCTTAGAATATAACAACAAAAAAAACAGGATTCTTCTGTGTTAATCAGGATTTGGTGAAATTTCAAACATTATAAAAGCACATTTTATAAAGTTGTTACACTTAGAATATGATTAACAACGAAGAGCCTCTTCTTGCATTATAAAATATGTCGTCTCTCTTTCTTGTGCCGTCTAGTGAACATGATGCTTTAAAACCTTATCTGACTTTTGCACCATATTTAGTCTTTTGTTTATTGATATACCTCTCTGTTGTAACTTTCTGACATACCTAGAGGGTTCTGTCATGCCTCCTTTAAAAACTTTCATTTTAATTGGATTCACTATAATGAGGCACCTTTTCTTTGACTTGTCAAGACTTACATGTCAGGAGAAACCCTTTACTTATCGTCCTATTGTAAGGTGGCTGAATATATTTATGAAGAAAAGATAGGGAATAAAGCAGATCATTTATTTGCCCTTTTATGCTTTTTTTCAAGAGTCTTGATTTTTTCCTGAAGGTTGATGTGCAAACCTTAGTTGCACATCAACTTAGTTGTTATTTATTTTTATTATGTATGTTTGAACTTCTGTTTATACTGTATTTGTACATATACACACATTCAGTGCGTCTATTCAGTGTTTTGGTAATTTGTGTGACTTTATATGCATTATATATTCCTAGATTTGTATGATTATTTGTGTGCCTTTTCAGAGGAGCTTCATTGTAAATCAAGGCTGATCGAGTTTAGAAGCGTTACATTAAAAGTCTATAAACCTAATCAGATCTGTTTTAAAATCAGCAAGAGCTAAAAGGAGTGTTGACAACAATTTGACGATGACACATTATAGGATAACAGATACACATCCGTTCAGTTTGTTGTTTTTTTTTGAACACCTGATAAACATGTAAAAAGCCTCAAAACCGATCCGTTATTTTCCAATGTAGAAAATTATTCTTTCAGGCATAATTTGAGGAAAATTAACCTTAAAATTCCAAACGTTCATCCCGAAGAGAAAAAAAATCCCATGTTGAGAAATAGCAAGCTTTTAACTAAATCACTGATGGTGCAATTATTGTTACCCCTGCTGTTAATAATTTGTTGAACTCTTCTCTCTGCAGAAAGCACAGCAGTTTTTTACATGGTTGGAACCTGCAGAGAGAGTGATCTTTGACCAGTTTTCCTCGTACAATCTGTCTCGACTGAGATGGCTCTCCTTAGCTTACCTCTTTGGTTTTTTCAGATTCACATCCTCCCGGCATGATGAAAGTTTGATTTCTTAATCTGGTAAACTGAGATGACTTGGCCTTACATTTTGGAACATTAGCATCCTGAATAAAAAACATTCTCATGAGTTTGTTGCAGAAGATACCAGATATGATTAGTAAAAAACAAGCAAACAAAAAAAACATTAGTTTCTATTTTAGACCCAACTGTTATGCTCATTGTCTAATGGTTTAATCATTGAGTTATTTGCCCAGATTGCTGTCAGGTAAAGTCTATGAAATATTAAGCAGGTCTAATTAAGTTTACGTTTGTTATAGTAGGACAAAAATGTTTTTTTTTTTTTGTTTTGTTTTTTTTGTCTGGCACGACTCCAGAGGAATCATTTGAGCTGCAGAGGATTAATGTCATGCACTCATGCATTTCCTACAAAAAATGGCTTCTGTGTCACATATTATTTATGCCACACCCAGGCAGGCAGACTGGCAGAAAGGAAATTATTTTTGATACAGAGTCTACATCTGTGCAAACACACAGTATTTACATAAGGAGAAAGCATAAGAGTAAAGTTAGACACTGATCAATATAAAAATAAGGAATGAGATACAAGAATGCTTCAGGTACATATTTTTTTATATTAATCATAGTGGTGTCAATAACTATGAATACAGCTACTCCAGTTAAAGATTAGATTTTTCTAAAGTATTGCAGTGTGACATCATAGTATTGTGATAAAAAATACATCTATTTTTAATCTTCTTCATTAAAGGGCTCAGAATTCAGGACCTGACATCACTACTATAATTGTTTCACTGATTTTAACTTTTTTAATCTATCCCCCCTTTTAAAAATACATGATGTAAAAGCTTAAACAAAAAGCTCTTCCTAATCCTTCTCTATACTCTCAGCACAGGGGAACAGAAATCCTCTTCTCTTTCTGCTCATATTCTGCATGGTTTCCACTGCCACCATTTTTCATTTTTTATTTTCCCAGCAGTTTTTTCATTCCAATCCAGTTTTTTGCAAATCAAACTGGTGACTGGAGCAAAGTCCAGCTCCTGTCCTGCATTCTGCATGTCTGGTGCTTCTATCAGACTGTTGAGTAAAGAAATCTGACCTGAAATGTTTTTACTACACTGTTTTAAGTGACAAACACAGATCCTTTATTGTATTTTACTGAAGAGATTCTAACTTCGTGTAACTTAAAACTGTAATAATAGAGACTTGCATTTCTTTAGCTGTTGACCATGAGAGCAACTGTGCAAAAATGTGCTATCAGTCCTTGACATTTTCCACACACCTGATTGATGATTCAATGAACACGAGGCTAAATAACGATGCACAGTGGATGCTAAAGGACGATGAAAGGCAATGGATTTTTGCACATCATTTGTATGGTTGTGCGGCCAGACATTTTGCAATTTCAAACATAAAGCTTCAGGCTATCTTCTCTAAATTTGTAGCATAAAAACAATCACATATATTCAATTTCTTCTACTGATTTAAATTTTTTTTCTTTTTTTTTTGCTCTATGCCAGCACAAGCAAACAGAAAGACACTTTTGACAGTTCGCAGTATAAAAGATGTTCCTCTTGGAGAAGTTTTTCTTTTTATGTTTCGTACTGACTCAGAGTATAGCAATCTTATCAGGTTATTTAAAGTCAGACTGTGTAATATTGACCTAAGAACTAACTCATTTCATATCTGTAGACTGTACAGTGATGTTTCCTATTATTTCTGCTCATCTTTTATCTACCCACAGCTTTGTCAGGCTCTGGTGGCAGCTTATTGATAGAGGCTCAAATTAAACTTTCACCTAAAGCAGTACTTTCTCACGAAAACTTTGAAGGGTAATTATTTTTGGTAAAAGATTATCATATGGCAAATCCCCTTTGTGTTGTCTCACATCTGAAGCTCATTTTTTTTTAAAGAATGTCAATAAAACCAGAGGAAATCGAAAGCACTTATAGTGACTTGCAGTCTTCATACACCTTTTAATCGTTCTCATTTTCAAGAGGTCTTTGTTATTTTCATAAGTATGACATGAAAGCATATTGACACTTTTTTGCAAAACCAAATTGTAATATTGTAAGATGTATTTTAGCTCAACCATATTTACTATGATGCCTCTAAATGAATTCCAGTGGCAGTGGTAGCATCATTCTGTGGAGGTGTCTTAGTTCAATAAGTTCAGCTAAGAATTAAAATGCAAAAAGATTTTCCTAATTTTTTCTCCCCTTAACAGGCTTGTTGATTCTGCCAAGAACATTTTTTTCTCCCTATATACGACACACTAGAGCCTTTATTTCTGTGATTATCCCAATCTCTCTCCTGGACAAACATTGAATAACCTACTATTTTCAGTAACTTGATATTTTACGGCCCTGCGACAGACTGGCGACCTGTCCAGGATGTACCCCGCCTCTCGCCCGGAACGTTAGCTGGAGATAGGCACCAGCACCCCTCCCGACCCCACTGAGGGACAAGGGTGTTCAGAAAATGGATGGATGGATGATATTTTACGCATACTTTTCAAAGGTTTCACTATTGGCTCAGAGGTACTGTGTTTATCTTCTCCCATGTATAAAGTCACTAAAAGAGCAGACATGACCATAAATTGTTTACTTTGTTTACGTTAGAGAAAGTACTCTCACACCAGGGCGTATTTGTCTTTTTTTTGTGTGTTTGCTCCTCCTTCCAAACCTCACGTCACTTGCAGCTCAAATGAAGCAGCCATCCGCTGGTACGGATCAGCTAAAGGGAGTTCTTGTTCCTTGAGAGGACAATTTGTTGTGAATGGGGAAAATCCTGCATTAGCATTGCATATTACATGTACAAATTAAAATCTGTGAAAAGACTTGAAGAAGAATGCCCGCAGACATTCTCTGTGCAACATGGCTGACTGCGCTGCCAAGAAGAACGGCTGAACACATCCAACATTCAACTTTAAAATAAAGCACCGTTTTCTGCATCAAAACCTCCGTAGTCGATACAGCTGAAGTGTGTTGTTGTAACGTGAAAAAAATGTGGAAATTTGTCAAATAGAGTAGAATAGAATGGAATCTTTATTGTGTTTGTAACAATGAATCATTGTATAATTAAAACTTTGGAGCAATTCTCCAAAATAAAAATGTTTCTGCAAATATTTACTTACATTGCACTCAGTAAGTATGATTTCTTTTACTTTTGTATATAGTGTGCTCTCTCAGTCAACAATGGGCTTTTCAGAGTCTAAATGTCCACCCCATAATTTCTAGGATTTAAAAGGCAGAATACAGTTCAAATTATGACAGAGACTGGAGGCTTAAACTAACCATCACCTTTCATCATGTATCTGCCATAATATCTGGCGGTTCCCTTGCTAGAATGCTTGTAAACAGTTTAATAAGATTCGCCTACAGGCAGTGAATAAACAGAATCCATATCACATACATGACACCAACAGAAAACAGTTGGTAGGAAACATGTTACTCTTTGAATCCATTGTGGTGAACAAACAACCTCCAAGTCTTTGAGTTAGCAACGACAGACTTCAAGGGGATAAAGTTAAAGTTGTAAAACTTCTGCAAGAGTCTGAAAGGTGTCAGCACACATTCAGGCTTTCTTTCAACAGGACCGCCCTGCCCTGAATCAGAACATTGTTTTAAGAGAGGCAATTTCATGCAACGTCATTGAGCAGCTTGTCAAAAAAAGTTACTACGACAATCTAATCCAGACACTTTTGAGATCCCATTACGTTGTTGAGTTGCCCTTGTTCCTGCGATCAGACTTTCAGAGCAGAGTGTTATTTGCTGAGGCAAGCGGCAGTTTATGTTGAAGCATCAGTCCACGGTTGGTTTGCAGTGTACCATTAGCCACCTGTCATCTCATGGCTCACTTCAATTCTCATCATACTGTGTTCAGTAGTGTTCAGTGGATATTGCATGTAAAACAAAAACGCCCATATTTGTAAAGAACACCATTGTGAAACATAACTTTTATAATTTAATTGATAGTATAGATGAATTAAAATGTTTCAGCGTCTGATTAGCCGAATTGAGGCATTTGACATTTAAGTTATAGTAAAAAGTATCCAGAGTTGCATTAAAACATAGAAATACACTCTCAGGCCACTTTTCTTTACTACAAATGTTCTTGTTTGCTTGCTGACACAACTACTGGATCCCCCAATCGCATGGCACAACCAGAATGTGTCTATGAATCTGGACATTGTGAGGATAACAAGATAAAGTTCATGATGTAGAAGAAAGGTTATTTAGGAACATGGTATTGTTGATGTTGCCAGGTGGGCTGTATTCAAAAAATGTTCATCTACTGTGTATATATAAAATTCCCTTCTCACCCTCCGCGGGTGGTCTCTTTCATCCTCTGAGCTCGGGTCCTCTACCAGAGGCCGGGGAGCTTGAGGGTTCTGCGCAGTATCTTGGCTGTGCCTAGAACTGCACATTTCTGGACTGAGATGTCTGATGTTGTTCCTGGGATCTGTTTGAGCCACTGCTCCAGTTTGGGGGTGACTGCCCCGAGGGCCCCGATGACCACAGGCACCACTGTAGTCTTCACCTTCACCCACTTCC
>NW_006800213.1:113764-128802 GCF_000485575.1 Poecilia formosa | reverse complement strand
GAGTTTTTTCTTCTAATATTGTGACGTTACTCTCGCAATTTTATTACTTTATCCTCGTTATTTCTTTTTTCATTTTTTCTTAGTGTGGCCCTAATACTCTTTGTCATAACAAAAACTGGTCCAGAAAAGAGAAAATATCCACGGACGGCAGTTGCATGTTTCCATGCTGATGTCAGTCTGTTATCATCTGTCCAAGGTGGCAGTTGGGCTTTAATGGTGAGGGTCAGCTTTCCTTGACACGCTTTAGGGCTCTGAGTTTTTGTTGTTGTTGTTGTTGTTGTTGTTGTTTTTTGCTGACTATGACCATCCCATAATATTATGTCAATTGTGTTTTAGTTTTTTTAACTGTTGTTTTAAATGTTTACTTTATTAGGCCTGCAAGAAAAACTAAGGGTAAGGGGAGTCTTGCATCCATTTAATAACTGCAGCACATGTGGTCCCTCAGAGTCTGATCAATGGCTGTGGCTGTTGGCTCTGCTCACCAGCCAATAACTCTCCTGTGAGAAGCATTTCCAACTCACAGCAAAGTGGGATTAATGAAGTCAGAACAATGGCAGGCACTCATCAGTGTCCATTGACCGCTGCAGATTTCAACCGACTGGTCACACTTTTCATTTTTTCCATGAGAGGCATCATTAGGATCTCTCAACACTGGAGGCTTACAGCCCATATGAGTCGTGTTTTTATGGATGAAGTTAATGGACTGTGTCATACCACTCCTCTGAATGGGCAGGATATCACAACATGAATTAAATAAGTACCGTCTTATTTTTTTTATTCCTTTTGGTTTCTTCTGTGAGCTACACATTAATGTAGAGATTAGCATTGATTTCAGAAAGAAAGAAGAGCTCAAGTTTAAATTTAAGTATTTTTCAAGCCTCCCTTCATGAAGTTTCGTTCTGTTTCCTGCGCTGCTATTTTCTGGACACTGCAGCTTCCTCTCTCAGTCCTAACTTGTCTTCCACATGTTTGTGCAGGCCATTCCTTGGACGCAACACAACATGTTTGTGTAAATATTTTTTATTTATCCTATATGATAGTAATTTTTTCTGAGAAATTTGGTTTAATCCATAATCATCTAAGTTTGCAAAAATAAAAGCTGAAAATGCATTGGATGGAAACATGTATATTGTATGTGACGAAGTTATATTTCACTTTTTGAATTTAGTTAATGAATTAAACACAATGTTCAACGATATTCCAATTAATTACGGTGCTCCAATATAAAATACAGAGAAATAAAACATAATCAACTCTTGATGCTAGTTGTAGCTACCCAGGATACAAAACCCAACAACTCAGAATCTCAACTCGTTTCCTGTCTTGCCCCTGGAGGTTTTGTTGTGTGTAAAGTCACCATGAGATCCGAGTTCAATTTCCGAGTACAAATGGAAAGCTTCATAAATCATGTCTCAGAGTTTCGACTACTCTTGTGTGACAAGTGTTGCTTTTCAACTGTGGCAAAGTGATAACTGTATGTCTGTCTTATATATCTCAGTGGCTTCTCTTCTTTGCTCACCCTGATCATATCTTACTGTTCTGCTTCTCCTTTTCTTTCTTGTGTTCTACTGCTTATCTTACATTTCTGCTCCTACTTTCCTTTTTTCATACTTGTTCACATTGCTGTGCAAATGAACGTCTTAAGAATATGCCACTTTCTAGCAATTTATAGGCCCACATAATTCAACGATTTGGTATGTTTGTATCAATGACTATTTACATGTTTGCATATGGATCCCCACCCTCTAAAAATATATATTTGTATAGTTTTATAACATATATTTATAAAAACAGGCTAAACATTTTTTTAAAAAGCATCATGTAAATGCTGGAAAATCGCAAGTCATAAAAAATGGTAACAAGGACAGCAGGGCTGGTGCAAATGGTGAAAATGTCATGAGGTGGTAGTTGTAGGTGGTGAGGATGAAGTGGAAGATCCAGGTTGTGGAGAAAATGAATGATTCAATAAAAGCTTTTGCAGGAAAACAGAAGTCCAGGCAGCATTGGTGAACTCAGGGGCAAGAAACTCAACAGCACTGGCTAAGAAAATGACAATAGACGAGGACCCAACAAGGAAACACAGAGACAGGTGGGATGAAATACACAAGGAAGGTAATCAGGGGAATCTAAGGGCAGCTGGGGACAATCAGGGACAGATGAGACAACACAGGAACTAAATTGACACAGAAAAACTCAAATCCTCACAGAAAATAAAGAAATAGGTAATAATAGCCTTTTTTTTTAATCAAAGTTTTCACTCAGATTGGTTTCTGCATGTCTTGTCCCTCAGACATAGTCTGGTGGCATCAGCTCACCCAGTCTAGTGACAAGTCAGTACAGCAGTAATGCAATGTAAGATACACTAAGCCATCTACAAAGTACTTAAACAGAGCCATTGGCGGTTCTTGTGTGAATACTCCATGAGAGAGCAGCACTTCAATGCCCTCTCCAAAACTCCAGCCTCCGGGACATTCTGTCATTTTCAGGGCGGATAAAATGTTGTGCTGCCCAGTCAGGTAGCTTGTTCCCGCTAATGTCAGCAGCAAACAGGATGAACCTATTGAACACAGGGGGAAGCTGACACCTCACTGACTGCATGTGGAAAAAAAGAAATATAAGACTTATTCAGGGCACAGCTGAGAGACGACCGGCTCTCGATTTTACTGTAACTGGTACTCATAACCCTGCATTTCATAGATTTTGTTGCAGCAGTACAAAATGGTACAGTACCGCATAAATTCATTCAATTTATTAGAATATTTTTTGAAAAGCAAATTTATTTAAGGAATTGTATCAATAGGTGAAGTATATTATGTAGATTAATTACACGAATGGATGTTTGAAAGTCTTAATTTCTGTTAATTATGATGAATTTCCCATTACAGTTAATGAAACCATGGCATTTAAAATTATACTATTACATCAGACCAATAAATAAAGCCATATCAACAGAACTGTGGGCTTAATTAAAAGTATGTTTAATACTAGCTGAAAGGTTGGTGTTTTCAAAAGGTACTTTTAGCCTGACAAATGAGAATAACCCCTTTACTAAATTTAAAAGTAACAGACAGAATTTAACATTTTGTCTCACAGATAGCAAACTAGGGTGCGTTCACTGCAGCCTTAAGTGACTCAATTCCGATTTTTTTGATGTAACGCAACCTGTATCCGATCTTTTCATGGCAGTGTGAACAGCACAGATCGGATTCTTTTTCGAATGTGACCCAAATCCGATATGTATCCGATTCAAATGCGACCTAACGTCCAGGTCGCATTCATCCAAACTGAACGTCACTGATTCTCAACAAATCTCACTATTCTGCGTCCTGATACGCGCAAGTGGGAAGAAAAACAACAACCATGACGGACAATATGAGGATTAAGTTGTTAATATGCTGCTCTGGCCGGACAACAACTTCAAATATGTAAGCTAAGCTCCACCGTTAGCCTCCATGTTTACTTCCGCAAACACTGAGCACTTCTTCTTCTTTTTATGGCAGTTGGCAGAACACTGAGAACGCTGACGCTATGGCGCCCTCTGCTGCGCATGCGGGACACTTTCAGGTCGTTTGCCCGTTTACACTGCAGAACGCATACAGGTCGCATTTACTGGCAGTGTGAACGGCCCCGGCAAAAAAATCGGAATTGCCAAAAAATCGGACTTGAGTCACTTCAGGCTGCAGTGTGAACGCACCCTAGATTTAACAAAGGAATGTCTGGTCACTCTGTTTAAGTGTGAACTGTTTTCAAAGATGAGCTGCAAACACAAGTCTTGTACCAACTCACTCAAGACGTCTTCTCTTTTCTCATCTGAGTTTCCAAATAAAGTCACCAGTCTGCAATCACTGTAGCAGGAGATAACTTTCTCCTTCTCCACCATTCTTACTTGCATGCCTTTAAAAAAAAAAATCAACTAATCTAATAATACAGCTTAATTACTTGTTCAACTTGAACACTTTTTCTCCTTTCTGAGCTACAATAACCCAACATGGTTGTTGAGTGATTACACCAACGGGCTTTAATTTTCTGTAATGAGGCAAAAATGAGTCATATTGTCTGCAGCAGGAAAAGGTAATTCTGTAAGAGTACCGATAATTATGGCCTCAAAGTTGAGGATTGTCAAAGAACAATACCTACACCATAACTACTTAATCATGAACCACTCCTGGAGTTGTTGTCCCTCTCTCTATACGTAACATAATAGCATTTCCCACCATATTTTTCCTCTCTATTTCATAATTTTCTACTTTCATCTACCAATTTCCCCCCTCAAAAAAAAAAAAACTCTTTAAAAGCTTTTCCTGATGTATCTACCAACCCCAGCTTCATCTTCCTACTCATAAAACACGTGGCAGGAAGGGATAATGCTTCCAAATATGATCAACATCTAAGTGAAACGTGCTGTGAAATGAGCTTGGTATTTATTAGAGCCAAAGTGAATGACATGATTGCACCCTGGGGACTGAGTGTGGAGAAGAACTAATCTAAAAATTTGCATCGTAGTGTAGATGACTCAAGCCTGTTTTAAAGCATTTGCTCAACATTAGGTGGAGCGAAACATGTGAAGGTTGTTAATCCAAGCTGTTGGATGGCTCTGTGAGTGCATGGGCTGACTTGGACAAAGGAAGAGACACACTGAGCGAAAAATATACTTTAGCAATTCTGTTTAGTTGGTTCTTAGCAGATTTTTTTGTAATGAAAAGCTTTGAAAGGCAAAAAGAGAGATCCCTCTTGATTTAGGTAATAAATAATACAGAATCCAAGCTTGAGCAAATTTTGAAGTGGCGTAAGAAAGCATAAAAATGCTTCTGAACATTGCTAATGGGATTTGTTCATTATTCAAGATACGCTCGGATTTGATTAGCTGATGTTCAATGATGTCTCCTAAAACCGATCAATGAGTTCATTGGATGAATCATGAAATGGTCCATCTCCCAGCGAGTAAAGCCTCAATATTTTTCTCTGAACGCGTCTCGCACTGATGGAACTTTTATGACTTATTTTTTGTCATTTTTATGAGTGCTCACATTTTTCCCCCCAAACTACTGGGGTGTACTTTATGTAGGAGGCCATATTCACACACCATAATTAGGATTAGTCCTTATATTTTTGGTGTGGTTTTGAAGCTACAGTGTCAGACTCAATGTCGAGTTTTTGTCATGTTTTGAGGCAATTTTCTGACCTACATTTTTCACCGTTTCATTGGGCTGGCTAGAATATTGACGTTGCTGCTGTTCAATGTTATCTGCTAACATTAAACTTTTAAGTGATTAATATACCGTTTAACAATGGCAGCACTTGCCTGATTGCACTATGTCAGGTAGAAAGACTGGCACAAATTTTTTAGGGTTTTGACCTCAACCCGTTCGTTCCCGACAAAACTCAGTGCTTTGTGACAATTTGGAAAATTTCATTCTTCCAATTCTATTGGACTAATTTGAGAACAACCACTTTTGTTTGCAATATGAACGCAACACAAGGTTAATTAAAAAACATAAATGAGTGCTTGTGAAAGCCTCAACTTGATGGAACTTTGTTTGGGAAGAATTAGAGAACGTTTTCTTCAAAATCCATGTCTGACCTCACGAATGCACTCCTGGAAACATTGTTAAGAAAGTATGAAGATTGTGAAATATTTTATAAACTGAACTGGTCGACTCTTTCTATTCAATTTTGGTTGTTGTCTTGACTTTTTTGT
Source organism: Poecilia formosa (assembly GCF_000485575.1). Lineage (NCBI taxonomy): Eukaryota > Metazoa > Chordata > Actinopteri > Cyprinodontiformes > Poeciliidae > Poecilia > Poecilia formosa. Next base: position 123,104 of record NW_006800213.1, on the reverse strand, counting down.
TCTGGAAGTTATTACAAAAACAGTATTCTCATTTTTGCAACATGGGACTGTTTCCCCAGAGTACCTGATACTGTTGCTGATGTTTTCATTTCAAACTTCATTTAGTTCTTAAACTAAGTTAACTGAAAGAGAAAGTCACTAACGGTTATCTGCTTAATAGCTCAGATCCAAGGTCATGATGATAAATATCTGCATTATATTAAACAAATCCAGCAAGAGGAAGGAAATGTAGTTGCTATGGCAGCAAACAGTTTCTTGTTACATGTCCTCTCTTTGCAGACCTATATTACACTCAGCTTATACATTAGTGCACCTGTTTAATCCAGAAAGCACATCGGACCAGTCTCCTACATTAAGCTCAGTATAAGGGAGTTGTTAAGTGTTATGATTTATACACAAGGGAAAGTTAACCTCTCTTTGGTTTCCAATTTGTTGTTTTTTTTTCCTTTCTTTGACTCAACCTTAGTCACTCGTTAGTCAGTGGAAATCACAGAATATTATTACTCTATTTTGGTAAAGCATTTTTAGAAAATACATTTCCTAACCTGTTAGTTACATTGTTACCCTATTATTAGACGCTGAGCAGTCACAAATCCCAAACGGGAGACACACACACTGTGCTCTGCATGTCAACAGCAGTTCTGCCTCTCACAGTAACGACTGTTTTTACCCCTCTATCAATTTTGCAATCTCAGGCAGTACTAGCTGTTGTTTTTACACTGTCCCTCTGTCCTCTCTGGGCTTTGACCATTGCTTTCTCGGATTTTTTTTTCTTTGTGTAACTCAGAGACTGATGTTTCCCCACCATCATACTCGCTGTCCTAATATTTTGACATCCGTCATGGCAGTCATGTCAGAAGAAACTTGAAAGGAACTCTTCAGACCCCGTCTTCTGACGCGATGCCCCTCAACACACACAGCGCAGGCAGCCTGACCTACATAAAGGATACTGCGTTTTAAAGAGACAAAACTGCAGGATGCTTTGTCAGAGAGGATTTGTTTGAGAATCTGAAGTGCTACATATTGTCACAGACATAAATTAAGCCATTTTATGCATGCATGATAATAGCTTCACTCTGGATTTTTTATTTTTTATTTTTTTTATTTTTTTATTTTTTTTGGAGCTGTTTCCATTTATCCTCCAGACACGGAAAAAAAAAAAAAAAAAAAAAACAGACTTCTTCCGTTTTTACGTTTTGGCCCCACTTAAATGTGTCAGATCAACACATTTGAATATCCTACTAAGTTAACCTGAGTAAATACAAATTGTAGTTTCACATGGCAGTTTCATTTATCAAGGAAACAATGTAATCAAACAACATGACCTTATGTGAACGACTAATACACCTTTTAAATGAAGGCTGAAATTAGGCCTCTTGGATATAACAACCCTTGTTGTTATATCCAGAGGGCGGTCGGAGCCTCAGCCCGTCCACTGGCCTCTGGAGGCCGGTCGGGGCCTCGGCCCGTCCCCTGGCCTCCGGAGGGCGGTCGGAGTCTCAGCCCGTTCTCAGCCCGTCCCCTGGCCTCCGGAGGGCGGTCGGAGCCTCAGCCTGTCCCCTTGGCCTCCGGAGGCCGGTCGGAGCCTCGGCCCGTCCCCTGGCCTCTGGAGGCCGGTCGGAGCCTCGGCCCATCCCCTGGCCTCTGGAGGCCGGTCGGAGCCTCGGCCCGTCCCCTGGCCTCCAGAGGCCAGTCGGAGTCTCAGCCCGTTCTCAGCCCGTCCCCTGGCCTCCAGAGGCCAGTCGGAGTCTCAGCCCGTTCTCAGCCCGTCCCCTGGCCTCCGGAGGGCGGTCGGAGCCTCGGCCCGTCCCCTGGCCTCCGGAGGGCGGTCGGAGCCTCGGCCCGTCCCCTGGCCTCCAGAGGGCAGTCGGAGTCTCAAAAATATTGAGGGGGAGGGAAAAAACACTCTCACGTAACCTGCCTAGAACCCTGGTCTCCTGGGTGAAAAAACATTGACTTAACCATTTCACTATAGAGTCATAAGTTACACTTTCATTCTTTTTGGAGCCTTCAAAACATTCACCCTCACAATTTGCCAATGCAGTTCCATGCATGAAGCTCAGGGGACCTAACTACTGAAATAAGCACAAGATGTTTCTTTGCACAAGATTTCCTTGGCACCTCCAAATGAATGCATTGCATCAAAACTGAATTAGGTAAAATTACAGTTGAGTGTTTGAATGAAACATTCCTGTTGACCCAGAAAGCATCTTGGGATTAATCTCCATGCCCAGGCTTAATTCTTCCCATCCATCCCAAGTCTCTGTGTCAACTGAATTGGTAAGTATATTTTTAATGCCACTAAAGTCTTACATCTAATTCTGCTACGCTTCCCTGCAGAACATCTACAGATCCTTCTTCATTTAGGAACTTAGCATGTTGATTCAGAGTATGTTAATTACAACTGTGAGCATAAAAAGGATGACAATTGCACTTAGTGAATGTGTTCCACTTCCACTGTTTTCTACACTTTTATACACATACTTGACATATTGTTTGCTGTACAATATCTCAAATGAGGAATAAAATGAATAGGAATACCTTTTACAAGAATTTTTATTTTTTTGAAGAAAAAATGTTTGAGAATTCCAGCATTTTCTAGCTATGTGAGCAAACTGTGTTTTGTTATCTTCACCTAAAAACCATTTATCATTCAGCTTCTGCTCTCCCTCTCTGCCAGGCTACACTAATGTAACATACATCTGTAAACTCCTTCAAGGTTGGTACATATAAATGCGCTAACATTCTTACCATTGCTCCCCGCTGCACTTCACACAGTCACTGGTTAATATTACAATAAGAGGCCAGAATTAATCTGCATCAGCAGCTAACCTACTTTTACTTATGCCATCCTGTCATGTGGGTCAGGCTCTATGCTTAAATAATTCTCTTATGCATGTATGTTTTGTCCATCTGAAGTGATGTGAATTATAACACAGCTCATAATTAGCAGTTTCCCTGGAATTTTTCATCAACAGGAAGTCTGTAAGAACTTCAGAGTAATTCAAAATGTGTGGATTTCTTTTATGTTAAACCTTTTGGTGAGACACAACCAAAATGAAACAAATTTGTAAGGATGTGTTCTCATTATGTGAAAAAACACCTTACCTGTAAGCTGCATTGATCACTGTGTGTAATGGAGCCAACAGACAAAAGGGGACATAAAAATCTCTGAACATCTTTTGAAATGTAGACCTCGCATACAATGCCAGTTCAGATTAGATTTAATGATGCACTCTTTAAAAATCTGACAACCTCTGTAATTTGAATTGGGCGGCTATGATTACACATGATTGAGCCTTTACTGGACTGCCACTAGTGCCACTTGTTTAAAGCTGAATATTCAAAATGCTCTTTTTCATCTATAGCTGAATCCCTTGGTTTTGCATATCTCTCTATATGTCCCACACACGTCTCATTTGAGCTACACTTCCTTTGATGAGATGAAAGATTATGTGGGTGGACACATGCAAAACTCAAGAAAGGGAGCAGAATGCACACTTAAAGCATGTTATCTTTGTTTTGAGTGACAGAACAGTGGAAGCAACAACAAAGACAAACCTTTCTCTACAGGTATAATGAAGACATCTCAGATGTGCTTGCATGACCTGCGTTCTGAGTTTCCTATAACTTTCTGCAACAGTCTCCAAACAGTTCCAAACTCCCCACAGACCTTTCAGTGGCATAAAGTCAACTCCCTTTCCTTCTGTCCTAGAAATGTGTGGATTTTTCTGAGTATAAAATGCTCAAGAGGCAGAAGAACTACCTTGTTCTGAGGTGAATCACAAAGAAAAAGATCCATTGTTGTGCCACTAAAACAGCACCGAATGAGTACCATGAGGAGCTAAAGCCCTTATTTCTCTACAAAAAAAAAAAAGTAATGGTATCCAAATGATTATTTTGCTGCTACATTGCACATAATCTCACAATCATAACTGCTAGAATGGTCTTTGTGAAATCATTCAAAACGCATTACAACAATAAGGACTGACAACGAGGCCAAAAGAAATCCTGTAAGAAAATGACTGCATGACAAGGCGGATGTCTGGAACAATGAACAGCGGCGAATCTGCCACTGGAGTTTTTACACCTGCTTAGCTAACAGATGGGCTTGCTCTCACCAATGACAAATATCTTTGAGGTCACTCATTTGTATTCCTTCTACTGCTCTGTGCCAAGTTATCACGGTCTATTATTTTTCCACAGGACCTTGAATCATCCGCTTTACCTTTCAAAATTTCAGCAGCAGTGTACATTCTTTTATTCAAGGTTCCTTTCTGCTGGGGAAAAAACATGTGTACCTTACATTCGGAAAAGAAGAGAAACATTTTGTTTCTAGTGTTTAGTTTTCACCTTAAGACTGCAACGTTTGTCTTCTGCTTGTTTAGGGTTTTATAATGTCTTATGCAGGACTTTTATTTACTCATACCTAACCTACCAGACCAATTTGTGACTTACATTTGTCATATTTCAACATTTGAGTGTTTGTGAAGTGGGCTGCGGGGGGAAACAAAGGTTGCATTCCAAATGGTGCACAAGTGATACTTGATTTTGCTTTCTCTGTCTAGAGTCGCCGTTTCCAGTTTCACTTAATTGGCTCCTTCACTCATCTCTCAAGCCATCTGTCTTCTTTATACAAAACAACTGAGTGCCATTACCAGGATCAACAGGATTCTTCACCAACATGCTCCTACACCAATCACACACTGCTTATGACTGCAGTGTGTGTACCTGGTTGACTTTGTGTGTTAAAATACGCTCTCTGGAGTCACTTCAGGCCAAATGATGACTAATTTCAGAGCAATTTCAGGGTAAGTTAGCTGGTGTTATCAAAGAGCACAGACCTGGTGGAGGTTTTTTTTTTCCCTGACCACTTGGGATGAGCAAATTTTACACTCGCTCCATATCAAATTACAACATATGTCAAACTTTAGCAATTGGATTTTAATCAGTCTCTCATGCTTTGTGATTCTATGTAAAGTAAAACAAATATCTATAGAAACCTGTAATTAAATTAATATTAAATTTCCTTGTTAATATTCATAAGATTACCAAATTGTGGAAAAAACAGTTTAAATCTGCAGCATGTAACTATATATGAGCCTTTTTTGGTACTACAGTTTATGCTTCAGAAATACATACAATATCAATACAGAAAGAAAAAATATTTTCATAGTAAGAGTTGTGCATAGATTTGTTTATTCACCTGTGTCACCATGGCCAAGGGCATTTTCCTGTCAGCTGTGAAATGGATTCATTTGTGCGATCCTTTTCAGAAAATTGCACTTTTCACATTTCCTTCTTTTAAGTTCGAAATGAAACTGACTTTTTGAACACATCAGCTTCGGACTGTAAAGTTACAATCATCCTCACACGCTGCCAATAAATATAGATGTTTTAGTTCCATCTTCTTTTCAGTTTAAAAGTAAAAATGTTTTCTTCTCTCTTAATGTTTGGTGAATTAAAGTTGTACACAGAAGATGGGACTTTTTGTGAGATTAGACAAGCTGAATAAAATGCAAAACATCACCACCTTGTTTATTTCGCTGACATAAAACCATTTACTGCAAAAACTGCAATGCATGTGAGATACAGGTATTAGGAATAATTGCTTTTCTGTTTAAAATAAACAATTAGATTATTCCAAAGGTTCCCTTTTGATATTTGAGTAAATGCCATACAGCCATGTTTTTTGTTCTTTTCACTCATTGTAAATTTAAACTGAATTTTTCTTAGCTCGACAAAATTCGAAGGAATGTTGTCAGATATGCATTTTCACACAACCTGGTCATGGACACTGTGAATTTGGGTTGTAGCTTTTGACAGCTCTATCCATTTTGGTACCTGAAATCTTGGATTGGTATTAGATAAAGTCTATAAAATCTTTTTCAGATTCTACACACATTTTACTCAACTTTCTACCTTCCAGGCTGAACCTGGAAATGAGAGAGAGGGACAGACACTGAAGTTCGTTTGGCGTCTGTGTATGCTAAATATCTTCAGGCTGGCTGGCAAATAAAACAAAATGTGGAATGGGAAAAGACAATCTGGCTGAACATCTATGGCTGAAGCAGAGGTGTTTACTGTGCAGGGAAGCACGCGAGCGTTTGCCTGCCAAAGGGAATCAAAATACTCCGAACTGGAAAGTGGATTAATGGGGATGCCACCCATCCACATGGACAGAGGACAAAAAGACATTTTCTTTGAATAACAGTGCAACATATGCTCCAGCATTTTCTCAACTATATTTATGTGTGATTGGAGGACACCTGCAGGATGTGCAGTTTTCTTCATGTTTGCATTGATATAACTGATAGACATAGGTTTAAAATGAGTAAAATGTCTCCCAATGTCTTGTGTCCAAACTTCTGACATCTTTTTGAAAAAGAAAGAGTGGAAATGCATTTATACTTCATTGTTTAATTTGGGTTTATCTCGTTGCCATTGAACAGGTTTATAAACAATAGTTTATAAAGATCAATCTGAACTTTCACTTCACACTGAGTGAAAGTTCAGAGTTTTCTCAGTCCTTTTTACTACTGCATAAAATTCTGTCTCGGCCCATTTGGAGGCCAGAGGCCAATCCAAGCCTCAGACCGTCTGAGGCTCTCTCTCTCTCTCTCTCTCTATAGTTAGAGTCATCCAACTATAGAGTTGGATGACTCTATAGCCAAGTGAGGCTATAGAGTCATCCAACCTTCACCCAAAACTGGAACACAGTTTCTGGGGTTGTTAATTGTCTAAAACCACATTTTCTACAACGTTCATCATCCTCTAGAAACTAAACTGGAGAGGTGGAGGAAAAAAACCTGCAGCAAGAGAGATTGATGAAAATCCTGAGATTTCTACCAAAAATACATCTAATGAGCTTCTGGCTGACCTGAAGCAGCAGAGAGGCATTTACACTTAGAACTGTGTGCTCTGTATGCTGAACCAAATGCAGTTCCATGCATGAAGCTCAGGGGACCTAACTACTGAAAAAGGCAAAAGATGTTTTGTTTTTTTTTTTTTTTCATAACTCAACTCTTTGTAGGCAAAGTTTTATGACTAAAATATTAAGAACTTTGAAGAAGTAACTGTATTCAGCAATTAATGGTAAATAACCATCAATAATGAAGAGCCCAGGACTTCAGGGCAAGTTATGGAGAGAGAGCAGAGGGAAAAAAAACAGTATTAGGTTCATACTTGAGGCATGAACCAAACAAAATTGCTGTGAAAGGAACATGAGTGTGACTGTTTTTTACTTTTTTTTGTTTTTGTTTTTCAGCGCTCATTGCCATTAAAAAGTTAACAATAACAATGTGTTATCATTTTTGGGTACATTAAATATCTGGAAGCCATCACTGTACTGTGGATTGATACTAAAGTTGGATTTTTTTTTTTTAATTAATTTTGTTTAATACAAGTTTTTTGTTAGATGTTCAGGCTTACATATGCAAACTATTTTCTGTGAAGGGGACTGCAAGAAAAGGTGTGTGTATGAGGCAAGTCAGCTGTCGGTTTTATATTTATATTGAGGTCCTTGTTGGTCCTATATTGCATCATGACTGTCAGTTGCTACAACTGACCATGCATGCACAACTAGGGGTCAACTCTATGTCATTGAAAGAAGGCATATGAGTCACACAAGACAAGGTGCCAGCAGAGCTGTCACTCATATCTTTACCTCGCTTGGAGAACCCTGAAGCTTTCACTCAAGGCAACGTGTTTGTTGACTGGATGCTGCAGACGCCACAATGTTGAATCATTCATTAGAGTTTTTATTTTACTTGTATGGTCGTTTCTTTTAATGCCCTCTTGTATCATGTCACCAAACTAAAAGTATTGGTCAGAGGTTTACATGCACTCAGTTTTGGTCTATAATGTACATTTGTTTAGACTTTACTAAACACAACATACAATCTGAGTGATTTTAAACAAGAATTGGATAAACAAGTTTAAAAATTAATTAAAAATTGCAATGTTACAGATGATCACACTCTCTTTGTTCAACCATCAATGTAATTCTGGATGTAAATTAAACATTCTTCTTTGAGAAATTGCTGTCAATAGAGTTGAGGTAAAGGCTATTCCAGACAATAAATTTTGTCCTGGTTTATTCTAAAACCATTTCTGAGGAATGCTGGGAATCATTGTTTTGTAGGAAGACCCATTTGTGCTCAAGTAGCAAAAGTAGAATATGTCTGAAGGTAATCTTCCATATTCAGTACTGTAGCCACTTGTTACAATTCACCAGAAACAAACATCTCACAATATGATGTTATCACTTTACAGTTGTTACAGATTTAACTCAACTTAGTTTCTCTTTCATGGTGAAATATCTCAGTCTTTTGCTCTCTAGCTCTAACCGACTATGCATATTTTTTCTGAACACTGGACTTTCCCATTTAGGCAGCTTATAATTTTATCCATGCTTAACGGTTTTAGAGTCGGTGCTTCTTTTTGGTTTGCACGCCAAGAGGTCCATGTTGATTTTGAAATTGCTTCACTGTGGACAGCAACATTTGTGTTTCAACAAATTCTACTTTATGCATCCTGATAAATGTCTGTTTTTAGGGTTACAGCTTGGGTCTGACAGTAGAAACCTGGACAGTTGTCTCCTCCAACATAATCAAAAACTCCCATTAACACTGGTTTTGGAAAGGAGAAAGCAAGCTAACATTAAGCTACCAAACTAGCCCAAATTCACAGAAAAACCCTCATGCATGAGTATTTAATTGGGTTTAAACATGTTTAAAAGCAGGCTCCATGCTAAATGAATAAGATTTACCACTATAAGAAGTCAAAAGAAAAGACAGATGAACATAGGTGGCATAAGACAATGAAAAAGTGCTTGGCTGCACACATTTGATTCACCTTCAGAGGAGGGTCAGAACCATCCAGACAGCAACCATCTGTCAGTTCTTTGTATTAGCTCACTGTACATCCCCTGTGTAACAAGATTTCATAAGGGCAGGTGCAAAGGTGAAGCCTCAAGAGCACAGATCACTTGTTTAAACTTTAAATGTGGGTTACTCAGGGATTTTTTAAGAGAAACAATTGTTACTTAGAGATGTAAAAATAAACAGTTTCATCCTGTCACATGTGTAGCATAACACATCACACAGTATTCTGAAACATTCCATGTGTTTTTAAATGTATTGATAAATCTATTTTTATGAGTAATGAAATTTTGCTTTGTGGACATGAAAGTAATCCTGAAAAAAAAAATCCTGTTTAATTCTAAACTAACAGCATTTTTTATATATTCCACTGACGTTAAAGAATAAACAGCTTTTCAGCCAACAACAGTTTTTCTTTTAATAATTCAACAGCTGTTCTCATTCAGATGTAAATCGCG
>NW_006800213.1:87010-100369 GCF_000485575.1 Poecilia formosa | reverse complement strand
CAGAGTAATTCAAAATCTACAAGGAGTTTTATTTGATAACTAACCAGCAAAACTTTACATTATTCATCCCTTCAGAGGGTAAGTCTATGTTTAATAACCCATTTTAACTCGCAGTGTCTGAATACCGGATGTCTTGTTTTTCCGCTCGGCGCAGAAAGTCTTTCACCCTTCCTCTGTTAAAAGCACTCCGACTAAAGCCATTTATGCTCTTTTTCTGCTTTTATGTATCTGGGTACACAAAGTTTTATTTTATTTAAGTTTTATGATGCAGTTTGCCTCTGAAAATAAGGAATCATGCATACAGAAACATGACAGACATTCTAACTCTTACCATCTCCGTTTCTTGACATTTATGCCACAAAACAGTTCTTAATGTTACAATTTAAGTCATTTGATGCAGGGCTCCATTCCTTTTTTCCCCACAGTTGGGGTAAATAGTCACAAGAATGCAGTGAATCATATATTTTCATCTAGTTTGCACTCATATTTTTAAAAAAGTCGAAGGTTTGTCGTACAATATCTCAAGTATATTCACATGCTTTAAATAACTTTCTGCAGAAACAGGACATCCAGTGAATCTCACAGCACTTACAGTCCAACAATGCTTCTCATCAAAGTAAGGTCTGTCACACAAAATGCTATGTTGCTGTATCATTAAGCCCATTCATTTGATGAAGTAGGAATAAGATATTATTATGAGCTTAAACAAAAATGTGAGAGCTTTCAGTTTGACACCCCGGATGTATTTACGAGGCTGGTATTTTAAAGCAAGAAAGGAAGTAATTATGAACTATTCTCTTGATGGACTTGTCTCATAAAGACTTATAAATATGCATGCAACTCAGTCTGCCTTAAACATAGAAAAGCTATGGATTCAAATTGTTGTGCCTAAGCCTAATCTCTCTCATACAATCATTCAATCATTCATACTAAATCCAGCATCTGCAGTGAATCATTTTACACACTATTTGATGCTTAATCTGACCAAACCTCTCGTTTTACCAAAATTATTTCTATTTGATAAATGCCACAACAATGAGAGAAAGAATGTCAGAGATTTGTTGATTAATGTCTCAAAAATCAGGTGTTAATACACCAAAAGCCCAGATGATAACGCCGTGGCTCTGATAACTTCTGGTAGGCTAGCTGACACATTTGAGTGGATTGGAGGCACACCTGTGGATGCATCTTGGAACACACCGTTTTCTGGTTTGACACAATGGGAGACTCAACAGAAACCAGCCAAGATATCGGACAGAAAACTGTGGAGCTGGTTCGTCCTTCCACCTCAAAACTCAGGAACTCAAGAAGTCCAACCTGCCAAAGGAGCTGCTGCTCATCGTCTGTACAGCCATTATTCAGTCTGTCCTGAGTTGCGTGTGATCTGGTTCATCCACAAAACATGACAGGGTCAGACTGCAACAAACAATTAGGTTCTCCAGATAGGATTATCATGGCTGACCTTCCCTCCGTCCAGGACTTGTAGATGCAGGGTCAGGGAAAGGGCAGACCTCACACATCCTGGACACAAACTGCTTAAACTTTTACCTTCAGGTTGGCTTTACAGAGCCCTATTTGACAACCAGCATCAGAACGACAGCCTGGGGGAAGAAACTGCCGCTCTGATTAACTCTATGAACACCTTACAGGCTGAGCAGTCAGATACTTTACTGTGAACCACTACAGGCACGTCTGCATTGTCACAACAATCATTTTTATAACACTTTATAACAAAAAAAAAAATTGGCCGCAAATACATGTACATGTTGTTCCTTCAGCCTTATTTTATGTTCTCTAAAATCTATAGATTCATATTTTACATCCGTACATTGTGCAAACAATCTAGGCAATAAAGCTTATTCTGAAAGCTGTATTGCTTCCTCTTGTGAGCTGGGTCCATCACTAGTCCTCTATAGTTTATGTCTCATTCTTTTAAACACTTAGTTTCCTGCAGCTGCATTTAAAATTGAGAAACAAAGGGAATAAAAAGATGCTAGGTCAAAAAAGGGACTAAGAATTGGTCTGTTATTTCTGAAACATAAATAAAATACGAGGTAACTACAGTGGTGTAGCGCATTATACATCAAATCCACCGCAGCTGTTCGTATCATCACTGATGAAATACAACCTCTCGCTGCAGCTTAATTTTTTTTGCAACTCGTCATTACTCTCGGGTCTGCGATATGCATTAGTATTCCTGCACACTGATGGCCTATTGTGCTCAATTGCTGAACAAATTGCTCAATCAGTTGGCTGCAGATTGAATTTGTTCGTGTCAGTGTGTGGTGTAAATATCCTGCCGTCACCTTTTAAACAAAGCACTGGAATCATACAAAGCACATATATTAAGAAAGGAGACGTATTTATGACAAGAAAATGATCATGTTTCCAAATAGGATTGATGGTCCTAATGAGTAAACGCCACAACCTGCTGCAGGATGCTTCCTCTAGATTTGTGGCCACGCTTTGAGAGTGTTAGCCTGTTGTATTATTTTTAGCTGCGACTCTGATTCAGGTCCACAAATAACAGCATCGTCTGTACAGTTCCAACTCAATATCCCACAAATCTGTCAAACATTGTTGCCCCTGCAGTTTGGCGTCCGCAGCACACGGCTCTCCTCCTCCTGCTACTGCGAACCGAACATGCTGAGAAAACACAACGCGAGGCGTCTTTATCTGCCGACGGCAGTCAAAGGCATCTTTGGCATAGAACGCAAGACACAATCGCGGACTTGACATTTCTCAGCACGCTGTCATACTCCTCCACACCACCAAAACCTCCCGTCGACACCCGAGAGGGCCCCCTGTGGCTCTTTGTTGTCTAACACTCCGCAAGTACAGATGCCTTTGAGAGACAAAAGACGGGGCCCCTCTGTAGTTGATCAATGGTTATTTTATTTAAAGTGTCAATCTCAGTGTACAGATAATAGCACTTAGTATAGTCTGCAGGAAGAGTTTGTCCCTCTGCTGTTTAAAGCATCAGAGGCTGTAATTTGAATGACAGGGGTTGTCAGAGGCCACGGGCAGAAGAGAATACTGATGATAAAGTGACCTATGAGCGTAGTTCTCAAAGTGTAATCTGATGTAAGGTGAATATAAATACAGGATTACACTCTTTGTGTCGGCTGAAGTTGAAAAATTGCCTTTGCAGAACTTTGCTGTCCTTTTTTAGAAAAGTTGGTGAAATCAAAAAATGTTTAAACTTCTGTGATTCTTAAAAACTGATTTGAAGAACCTATTACAATGTAATAAATAAAAATACATACATTTTAAGTCGATAGTTATAAGAATACATTATGTAAGGTCGATTTGTAAAAAAAAAAAAAAAAGGTCAATTGTAAACAATATTTTGCTTCCTGAACTAAATTTATGAAACATGATTGAAATGGTAATAAATGTTTTGAATCTAACAAAAAAAGCCTGTCCATAATAATGTGTGCTGTTCACTGCCAATGACAGGCTCAGGGTTAAGAAGCTAAGCTTCTAACTGAATAACTAACTATTCTATAAATCAATCAATTTTATTCATTAAGCACCCTTCATGCTAAAAGCAGCTCAAAGTGCTATACACATCAATAAAAGCAAACCCACAAAAAAAAAAAAAAAAATCCCACTATAACTGTATGGAAAATGCAGTTTTCACATAAACCCAGTTTTGACATATAGTCAATAATGTTAAGTTTGTACAAATATCTTAGACTTTAGGGCTCCTCCAAACAGTTTGTTCAGTCCAACCAAAAAGCTCAACCTTTGACTTTCAGGCACTGACTTACGTTTGCAACAGGGTTGAGGTCAGGACCGATCTGAGAACTTAATGCCAACTCAAACACCTTCAGCAAAAGGTTTTATGAATCAGTCTTGGAAGCTGACCAACTGGAGTGAATTCTTGCATCAAGTATCCAGGTAGGATTATGAAAGAAGTGTCCTTACGGCTACAAAAGTATGCAAATATAAGTGGAAGTGTTTGTATTAAAGCCTGACTTTACAATGTGTGGATTAGGGAAAACTCATGATTTAAATTTAATTTTTCCCGTCTTTAACAACTGTTTCGTTCATGGTCATTCCGCCCTGAAAAATAAACAGCTAAAATTCATTCTAATAGAAAACTTCCTGACTGAAATGTAATATTTTTTTTCTTTTTACTCTCTCACCTTCAAGTCATTTATACCTTGTCACCACCACTTCTTCACAGAACAGGCCATAAGAATGTCTCGCATACGTGAAAAGGCAAAAATCTTGAATTTTAGTTTTAAATGTGAAAAGTAAACTACGTATTTTCTTCATGATTGTATTTAGATACTGTTAAGAAAATAAATTTAAAGTATGCTAGTTTTAAAACTTAACATGTCTTGATTGAAATAGCCTAATTATAGTTTTCAGATTAATAACTTATTCTGCCCTATTGACCTTTATTTTACCTGTAGTTACAGCAGATTGTTTGCTAAGATCTTTTTGAAAGTGCCTTGTCTGTGTGGGAAACAATCAGGAGAAGTTCCAGCTTTCACACTGATCTGTGAAAAGCCATAAAACAGCAGGAGTTCAGGCCAGTGGAGGCTAGTCTCTGCTTCCACTTTGTTTAGACAAAGGGGATAAATGACCTTTGATCTCGGAAACAAATTGCAGGGAGTTTCTAACTTTAGAGAGGGTCAGAGACAGCTCCTGGTTGGATGAGCAAAGATACGCCTTAATTGAATAAATTAAAGTTTACTATAAAACTTTCTACACAGGAGTAACAAATTAGATTTGCTCTTGCAATTCTCCAAAGACGTCTTTGCTTTTCTTTGTTTTCTTTCTTTCCTCTTCTTTTCCATTTGTCTCAGGTAAATGAATGTATGTCTCTGTTATCCTGCAGTTTCTGTTGTAATTTCATACGTTGTCTTCTATTGGATTAAACTCTGACGTCTATGACGTCTACACTCATTGTTGTTTTCTGTGTGGTTTCACTTCGGCCCGCCGGGAGAACCTGTGATCCGTGAGAAGAAGATAGAGCCAGAGACCTAAAATCTTCTTCAACAATACTGAACAATTTCCTTTAAATTTGTTGAAGTACAATTTTACTAGCACTACTAGCACATCGTAGATTCAGTTAAAGCACAACCAGTTAGCTGGAAAAGACAAGAAAGTTGCACACCACAGCTGTGTTGCACCGATACATTTCTTCCAACTCCTTCCACGATAGATCTGCAAATGTGAGTTCTGATTTACAAATGTGAGGGGAAGGAAATTGGTCTGTTACTAAATGGTCATGTATGCCCTGAGCCTGGCTTACAGGCGCATCGCTGTTGTGTTGTGAAACCGCTCTAATCGTGCTGCCCCTGAATAGCCTACAGCCAACAGATTTTTCTGAAGACGCATCCAGACATTTTCAAGCATGACCTTGCTAGGCCGGGTACTGGTTACAGATGCAGCTATGCAACAGAAAAGGGAAACTATGCTGGGAGGTGTTGGTAGTCTTTCCTTGAGGGCAGATAGTTTAGTTAGGAAAGGTGTAGAGCTTCCATGGAGGAGATAATTGGATTCAGAGGACTTTTCACCAAAGGGGCTGGTGTTTATATCTTACATAAACTCAAAAGAAGTTGCCTACCTTTTTTTTTTTTAGGATTCAGTTTAAAACTAAATTAATAAAAACAATAAACTGAGATTTGACAGAAACTACACCTCTTGCTTTTCTTAACATATATATAACAGTACTCAAGGTGGCTTGAAAATGCAACAGGAACTGCTGGGTCACACTCCAATGACCCTGAATAGAACTAAGTGGATACAGAATGTGAATGGATGGATTAACATTCAAATCAGGGCATGTTTTATCCTGTTTCTCAACTATTTTACATAGGATTATTAGTCTAATTTTAATAAGTATTATTGTTATAGACTAACCAAAAATGTAGTGATTTTGTTTGCTAGAAAATGTAGGGACAGTCATCTCAAATGTGCAGTTTCAGAACAAATGTGGGAAATGAAACCTGAATCAGCCACATTCTGAATGAAGAGGTCGAATCTTTGCACAAATCTAAATTTGAATAAGGCAAGAAAACTACAGTCAGCACATCCTTAATCTTGATAAAAATCAAGCTCCCAGTAAAACAGCTCACTCTGACGTCCTGTGTCTGTTTCTGGTCCGATACCCCGATCACACGGCTGCGTGTCTGCTTTGTGTTTCAATTAAATATTAACATAAGTGGGCGCTCCAGGATTTTATACTTACAAAAATGCATCATAAGAATGAGTAATTCCCTTCTGCAGGTTCCTGTGTTTTCATAGACATTCGGGTAGCAGACAGATATCTCGTGTGAGCTCAAAATGCAATTTTCAAATGGTGATTTTATCGATGAAAAATCTAATCAAAATGAAACTGGCCACATGTGAAAACATAAGATGCACCTCTTATTAAGAAACCATTTTAAAGCCAAGTTCAGTCTTACCAGACACACCCAGGTTTCAGCTCTAGATTTAAGTTAACTAGAACCTGTCTGATAACATGAAGTAGAGCTCACAAATCAACAGAATCAGAAAAAGGAAATGTAAAAAGTCAGTCCTAAGACTTTGGGGCCCCAGTGAACCACAGAGACCACATTTGTATAGCTTTTTTCTTTTAATAAAATAAATGTTTTTCATGCCATTCCAATTTCCCAGGTGAATTTTAATATTAAAATTTGTTTCACAATATGAAACATAAGTGTGACAAAAAGATAAAAAAATCTGTTGGCGAAAATTTCTTTTTAAAAGACTTTATATTCTTCACATAGACACCAATTCTACAGAATTTACACAAGTACAATCTAAATATCACAGCAGCAATCCAACTATAACATTGCTTAGTCTCATGGGACACTATGCATAGGTTCTGTCTGCACAAATGAGGATTTCCTGATCCCTGCATGTTGAATGCTTAGAGTAGCTCCAACAAACAACAGGGCAGTTGCATCTAATGCTTGTTTTTAGAAACCCTAAAATCAGATGATAATCTGTGAAAGCAGCTTAAGACCAAGACATTACCCAAATTCCTTTGGACCTACTCAGCAATGTGACTCTTGCTGAAGTTTGTCAATTTAAAAGCCTTACTTTTACGTGAACTCACTGAAGTTGTATCCATGGAAGTTAAGCAACTCCTGAGCTGTGACTAAGGCATATAGGGAGATCACTTAGGTTGCGTTCACACTGCAGCCTGAAGTGACCCAATTCCGATTTTTTTTTGACGTAACGTGACCTGTATCCAATCTTTTCATGGCAGTGTGAACAGCACAGGTCAGATTCTTTTTCGAATGTGACCCATATCCGACACGTATCCGATTCAAATGCGACCTAATGTCCAGGTCACATTCATCCGAACTAAATGTAACTGATTCTCAACAAATCTCACTATTCTGCGTCCTGATACGCGCAACCGAGAAGAAAAACAACAACCATGATGGAATATATGAGGATTAAGTTGTTAATAAGCTGCTCCGGTTGCACAACAACTTCAAATATTTAAGCTAAGCTTCACCGTTAGCCTCCATGTTTACTTCCGCAAACACTGAGCACTTCTTCTTTTTATGGCGGTTGGCAGAACACTGAGAACGCTGACGCTATTGCGCCCTCTACTGCGCATGCGGGACACTTTCAGGTCGTTTGCCCGTTCAGACTGCAGAACGCATACAGGCCGCATTTACTGGCAGTGTGAACGGCCCGGCAAAAAAATCGGAATTGCCACAAAATCGGAATTGAGTCACTTCAGGCTGCAGTGTGAACGCAGCCTAAGAGGAAAAAGTCAGACATGACAGAATGTTGAAATCTTCTTCCCAACGTGACACAAAGATAACATGGTGCATGTGAAATTTGTGCATGCAGCTGACAGAGTTTGCTGCTGCTTCTCTTTGCCTGCTGAGTCAAAGACACTTTTGGAAAGAGAGCCAGGAATTTGATGGTAAAGTCTGTGACCTCGAATGTTTTTGATCTATGCCAGCTAGGATCTGACATATATGTGGCTTGATACACTGATTCCAAACATTGCAGGTAAAACTATGCAAAAACATTACATGTTGGGCATAATACATTTAGGTGTAACATCAGGTTATAGTTCTTAGTTCAAAACCCTCTTCATTTATAGAAGTCATAATTTAGTCATGTATACATACTAGGTTTCCATTATACGTGAAAGGACAAAGGTTAAGTAAGTATTGGTACAAGTTATAACATTTAAACTACTTAACTAATTTTATAGAATCTACCTCTAGAGTAGGACAGAAACTTTAATGAAATATTTAACTTTGTTTCAGACTGAGAAAAAAAAGAAATCATTTTAGGAGTACTAATTAGTAAAACTGGTGCTGCAATATCTTGCGCACTTTGTCAAATTTCTATGTACCCTGCTGTATGATCTTGCTAATTTATAAAGCTTTGAGTCCCAGTTGTAATTCATAATTTTATTTTCATGTTGTGGAAAAGAACACAAGACCTACTGGGGCGCACTGATCCGGTCTGTTCTTTTTCCCTTTGCCGTGACTTTTTGTTCCATTAATTCATTAATTTTAAATCCACTCAGCCACTCTGAATGAAACCACTGATGTGTCTCAGCAGCTGTCTGAACTCAACTCTTCCCAATAGGAGCCGCAGAGCCCAGCGCAGCAGGAGGTGCAAAGGAGCACAGATTTGAGGTTTGTTATTAGATTCAAGGAGTTGAAGTGAAACTATTAAACTCAGTTGCCATATTAGTATGAGAAATAGACCAAAATACAGCAGATATGAGACTGGTATGGGCTTAGTGAGAGTGGTTACATAAAATATTATGCAACGGTTCTCAAAAATTTAAACTCACACACATGTAAACTTTAGAAAACCTCATTAAAATGTTTACTTCTTAATCCAGAAATGCTCAGCTACTTACGTCTTATTTTGTGATTGAGCTCTGGAAAGAAAAGGGATAAAATTTCACTTAGAAAAAAAGACCACAAAACAAAAATGTGTGTTTTAACCAAAGTCGAAGTTAGGACGTTCCAGCCAACCTCCTTTGCCCCCTGACATTATGATTCTTCTTAGATAATATAGAAACACGCTGTGTTTTAAGATAGATGCAACAGGATGGATGATTTTAACAGTTTTCTGTTATTTATATATTTTGGACAGATTGACACTAGGATTTTTTTTTTTTTTTTTGCCCAAAAAGATCCAGCTTCAAGAATCTATTCAGATTTGAAAAAGAGCTAATTAAAATAATTACTGCTGTGTTTTAAGATAGATGCAACAGGATGGATGATTTTAACTGTTTTCTGTTATTTATATGTTTTGGACAGATTGACACTAGGATATTTTTTTTTTTTTTTTTGGCACAGTTCTTTCAACGGGTTGTAAAGTTTACAAGTTTACCTTTTTTTGTTTGTTTTGCTGGTGACAGTTTTTATCAGTTTTTCACTTGGCTCCAAAAATAATTACAAATGTGATATTATTTTAAAAGTTTGCATATTTCTCCCCTTCGCTCCCCCATGTTAAAATATTTTCTAATTCTACTTCACAAGAAGGTTTTAAAAAGTACTTTCTTCCATTTTGATAGTTTGATTATATTACTGGAATTTTTAGGTGTTAAACTATTAGACATTTATATTTCCATATATGTTGAGGGAAAAATATTTTATAGTTTTTCCCAATTCTTTCCCACAGCCTTATATAGACCAGTACACACATAGTGATATATTTCAAGTGTTTATTTTTGTTGCGAACTATTGCTGATTATGCAGACAAACTGCACTAGACTAGAATGATTTCCCTAGACCAAAACTTCACCGAGATCAACTTCAGCCACAGCTTGACAGTCTGACCTCCCTTTGTCTCCTATGGCTGTCATATATAATCTGGTCAGGTCAGAATCAATCTGTCTGGGCGAGGGTTTTTCAGTCTGCTCGTCTGCACACATCATCCTCAGTTTGTATCTTTCTTGCGGCATCTTTTTTTCATGCTACTCTGGATTCACAGATATGTGCATGAATATGTAGGTCAGTGTTAACTTGCATCATAGAAATAAATTTTTTAAAAAGCGTACATTTCTCAGTGGCTTTAGTATCAGACAAATAAACTTCACATACAAAAATCTGTTTTCAGAGGAAGATTTGCTATTACAGGGAAAAAAGCCATCCGAAACAGATTTGTGTATGTTAATTGCCATATATAAACTTAATAACTGGCACAATCAGATTTTTGTAATAACTAGCAATGAGTCTTTTTTTAAACTATCAATGTTGAGGAACTTTGCCCTACATTTTTTGCAGATTTTTTTTCCCCATATACCCACATAGAAGAGTGTTTAAGCATCAAAAGTCAGTTTTAGGTCATGCTGCTGTCACAAAAGGGATGTGGTGGTATTCATTTGAGTAAACATTGTGTGTTATTAAAATTTGAGCTTATAATTAATCTTTAATTCAGTGGGAGAGTAAACAGTCGAGGTCAGCAACAAAGCAGGTAAAAAAAAAAGAGAAAAAAAAACACAAAACAGATCCAGCATCAGCAACAGATCCAGCTACACGAAGCAAGATTCAGAGCCAAAACTAGACCAATTCACTGTGCAGGGAGGGGGTAGGCAGAAAACAGGCCAGGTACACACTTAGGACCACTGCCATGGCCCAGTCAAAGGCTGTGCCAAAGATGGCAACAGACAATCTCACACTAAGTGAGTGCAGGAGCTTATATAGGCAGCAGCAGGTGAGCGCCATCAGCTGCAGCTGAAGGCACAGGTGAGAGTAACGAGTCAGTCAGCAGCGGAGGAGCATCAGCAGTCATGGCAGGAAACACATGAAATAGGGAAATTATAAAAAGTCAAAAGTCACACAAACCACTATTTACAACCGTGATTATTCATTACAAGCTATTTTATTGCATTTAATGTTTTATCATAGTTCTCCTGATTTTATTATAAGAGATCATGAGGAAGTGTCCTTAGTTTTCTGCACAGTCAACATACTATCACTTCATTTCTCTTGAAAGCTGGGAAAACTGTCATGAGTGCAACTTTTTGACACGTGAACAGTTTTTTACCCTTCACCTGAGTTTCTAACTCGTACAGAGTCAAACTTATGCAAGAAGTTGAGATTAAACTGCAGCTATTGGGATAAGCATCACTTGAATCTTTAACTGTGTGCTCATTTGTGAGGGAAGCTTTTCATACTAAGCCTGCAGAGCTGCAGGATTGTTGCACTTGTCAAATCCAAAGCCCCTTGACAAACATGCTAACGATCAAAGAAAAACTTTTTCTGCCGTCTATTTAAAATGCAGAATTCTCCCCCTTTTTTTATTATGCTACATTAAACATTTTCATTAGATAATGTTCTTTTTGTTTATCTATTTTTTTTATTATTATTATTATTTTACTTTCCGTCATGCACAGGCAGTTTTATCAGTGCACTGATGTTACTGAAGCACACCTGAAAGCCTCAAATTTCAAGGTAGAAATCACCTTGTCAAGGAGTTTCATCTTCATGATCAAAAGATGAGCTGTTACCCGAGGGAGCGAAGAGAAAAATGCAGAAATTCAAAATGGGCTCATTGTTATAGAGAGATAATTTTACAGACACCCTGCACTGCTGCAAAGTAGGTTATTAAATCTGCCAGCATGTGCTGTTTTACCTCTGCCTGGAATTGAAAAAAGTTCCACAAAAAAAAGAAAACTAATGTTAAAAAAATTTAGAGAAACATAGAAACGCTGATTAATAACCGTATCCACGAATAACATCTTTAAAGAGTGAGGAAAATATCATACGTAGATATCTCAAAAATAATTGTACGTCCCTGAGGTTAAGTATATTCATGAGGTAACTTTTCCAAACTTTTTGGTACAGCTGCTTAAACTTGAGCAGTATTATAACCTCATATTCACACTGTAGCAATTGTAGATGACGATATTGCAGATTCTGGGTTACTGGTTCCATTAATAATGTTGAAAACACCTTCACAATTACAGACACATTGGGTTAAGAGAACTTTTAGCAAGGTTTCAGTCAGAAAAATAGTTATTAACTAGCAAAATACTCCAAACAAGCCTTATAAAATAAATCAAACTTTTAGTGACTAATTCATGACAGGTTTGGCGTATAAAAAAGATACAATACAAACACTAATTTTTTTAATTTACTCTTTGAAATAGAAGACAATAAACATGCAAATTTAAGTGAGAAATGTATTCATATTGAAATCAAGAAATGTCTACAAGAAAACCAACAATGTCAGTAGTTTACAAAATGTTCTAGCTGCAAAAGTAATGTTTATTTTTTGGCATATTTGTAATAATTATGCAACTAAAAGTTACAATTAACTTTAAAACCATAAATTGTGTCACAAATGTTCAAAATTATCCAAGCAGACTCAGGTATACATACACACATCGCATTGATATGGCTAAAGGCCGAATAATAGATGGGTAAAAAAAAAAACAGCTGACCAAATCAACAAGCTTGTAGCATAATTATGACTGGACATTTGACCACAGAATTGGAGAAGTTAATTTAATGTATTTTTTGGGACTGATAAAGTGAACAGACCCAAAATAATCCATACATTTTCAAAAGAGTTGAGGTCAAACCATTCCAAAGTCTGCTTTACCAATTCCAAAACCAGCTTTGATATGTATCTGGGACATTTTCCCAGTTAGTAAACCCATGTTGGAGTCTGTCAACGTTTACTCATCTTGCTCCAGTAAAATCAGTTACTGAGTTTTTCTCATGAACCACCAAGGCTTGAGCCAACTGTGGCTTCAGACATACTGGAACGCCGGTGTCACTGTCCAAAGCAGAGGAGGTTTAACAATAGCATGGACTATGAGACAGAAGTCAGCTGAAACTGACAGCTGTCTACATGGACAAGTAGTGTCTCTTTGGGCCCAAGTTTTATGCCCAATATTCTGACAGCAAGAGTATTTGGAGGAACTGAGGTGAGAGTTTAAATCCTGAGAGCACTGTAGTGATGACATCATGCTGAACTTCAAAACTTCGAAACTCTTCAGCATAATTTCAAATCAACAGCTATGTGATCGATAAACTGGGTATGGCCCTAGATTAACTTAAAATATTCTTTTAGTCTTTCCTTCTTCTTTTTTTTTAAACAAAAATAAGAATGATTTTACTGACAGACAGAAAAGAGGCGCCTCTTGGGATTACTGTTTCTGCTTTTGGGAGCTACAAATATTGGTAACACTTTATTTGAAGGGGGGTGAATAAGACTGTCATGACACTGTCATAAACATGACATAACACCTGTCATGAACATGAATAAGCCTTCATGAATATTTATGACTGTTGTCATAAAGCCTCATTCGGTAAATTATGACACTTTTAATACAAAGTTGACATTATTCAAAATGTCTTTGATGACAACTTGACATTAACCAAGAAATCA
>NW_006800213.1:66436-87000 GCF_000485575.1 Poecilia formosa | reverse complement strand
TCTCTTATGCATGAATGTTTTCGCCATCTGAAGTGATGTGAATTATAACACAGCTCATCATAAGTAATTCTCCTGGAATTCTTCATTAACAGGAAGTCTGTAAGAACTTCAGAGTAATTCAAAATCTACAAGGAGTTTTATTTGATAACTAACCAGCAAAACTTTACATTATTCATCCCTTCAGAGGGTAAGTCTATGTTTAATAACCCATTTTAACTCGCAGTGTCTGAATACCGGATGTCTTGTTTTTCCGCTCGGCGCAGAAAGTCTTTCACCCTTCCTCTGTTAAAAGCACTCCGACTAAAGCCATTTATGCTCTTTTTCTGCTTTTATGTATCTGGGTACACAAAGTTTTATTTTATTTAAGTTTTATGATGCAGTTTGCCTCTGAAAATAAGGAATCATGCATACAGAAACATGACAGACATTCTAACTCTTACCATCTCCGTTTCTTGACATTTATGCCACAAAACAGTTCTTAATGTTACAATTTAAGTCATTTGATGCAGGGCTCCATTCCTTTTTTTTTCCCCACAGTTGGGGTAAATAGTCACAAGGATGCAGTGAATCATATATTTTCATCTAGTTTGCACTCATATTTTTAAAAAAAGTCGAAGGTTTGTCGTACAATATCTCAAGTATATTCACATGCTTTAAATAACTTTCTGCAGAAACAGGACATCCAGTGAATCTCACAGCACTTACAGTCCAACAATGCTTCTCATCAAAGTAAGGTCTGTCACACAAAATGCTATGTTGCTGTATCATTAAGCCCATTCATTTGATGAAGTAGGAATAAGATATTATTATGAGCTTAAACATAAATGTGAGAGCTTTCAGTTTGACACCCCGGATGTATTTACGAGGCTGGTATTTTAAAGCAAGAAAGGAAGTAATTATGAACTATTCTCTTGATGGACTTGTCTCATAAAGACTTATAAATATGCATGCAACTCAGTCTGCCTTAAACATAGAAAAGCTATGGATTCAAATTGTTGTGCCTAAGCCTAATCTCTCTCATACAATCATTCAATCATTCATACTAAATCCAGCATCTGCAGTGAATCATTTTACACACTATTTGATGCTTAATCTGACCAAACCTCTCGTTTTACCAAAATTATTTCTATTTGATAAATGCCACAACAATGAGAGAAAGAATGTCAGAGATTTGTTGATTAATGTCTCAAAAATCAGGTGTTAATATACCAAAAGCCCAGATGATAACGCCATGGCTCTGATAACTTCTGGTAGGCTAGCTGACACATTTGAGTGGATTGGAGGCACACCTGTGGATGCATCTTGGAACACACCGTTTTCTGGTTTGACACAATGGGAGACTCAACAGAAACCAGCCAAGATATCGGACAGAAAACTGTGGAGCTGGTTCGTCCTTCCACCTCAAAACTCAGGAACTCAAGAAGTCCAACCTGCCAAAGGAGCTGCTGCTCATCGTCTGTACAGCCATTATTCAGTCTGTCCTGAGTTGCGTGTGATCTGGTTCATCCACAAAACATGACAGGGTCAGACTGCAACAAACAATTAGGTTCTCCAGATAGGATTATCATGGCTGACCTTCCCTCCGTCCAGGACTTGTAGATGCAGGGTCAGGGAAAGGGCAGACCTCACACATCCTGGACACAAACTGCTTAAACTTTTACCTTCAGGTTGGCTTTACAGAGCCCTATTTGACAACCAGCATCAGAACGACAGCCTGGGGGAAGAAACTGCCGCTCTGATTAACTCTATGAACACCTTACAGGCTGAGCAGTCAGATACTTTACTGTGAACCACTACAGGCACGTCTGCATTGTCACAACAATCATTTTTATAACACTTTATAACAAAAAAAAAAATTGGCCGCAAATACATGTACATGTTGTTCCTTCAGCCTTATTATATGTTCTCTAAAATCTATAGATTCATATTTTACATCCGTACATTGTGCAAACAATCTAGGCAATAAAGCTTATTCTGAAAGCTGTATTGCTTCCTCTTGTGAGCTGGGTCCATCACTAGTCCTCTATAGTTTATGTCTCATTCTTTTAAACACTTAGTTTCCTGCAGCTGCATTTAAAATTGAGAAACAAAGGGAATAAAAAGATGCTAGGTCAAAAAAGGGACTAAGAATTGGTCTGTTATTTCTGAAACATAAATAAAATACGAGGTAACTACAGTGGTGTAGCGCATTATACATCAAATCCACCGCAGCTGTTCGTATCATCACTGATGAAATACAACCTCTCGCTGCAGCTTAATTTTTTTTGCAACTCGTCATTACTCTCGGGTCTGCGATATGCATTAGTATTCCTGCACACTGATGGCCTATTGTGCTCAATTGCTGAACAAATTGCTCAATCAGTTGGCTGCAGATTGAATTTGTTCGTGTCAGTGTGTGGTGTAAATATCCTGCCGTCACCTTTTAAACAAAGCACTGGAATCATACAAAGCACATATATTAAGAAAGGAGACGTATTTATGACAAGAAAATGATCATGTTTCCAAATAGGATTGATGGTCCTAATGAGTCAACGCCACAAACTGCTGCAGGATGCTTCCTCTAGATTTGTGGCCACGCTTTGAGAGTGTTAGCCTGTTGTATTATTTTTAGCTGCGACTCTGATTCAGGTCCACAAATAACAGCATCGTCTGTACAGTTCCAACTCAATATCCCACAAATCTGTCAAACATTGTTGCCCCTGCAGTTTGGCGTCCGCAGCACACGGCTCTCCTCCTCCTGCTACTGCGAACCGAACATGCTGAGAAAACACAACGCGAGGCGTCTTTATCTGCCGACGGCAGTCAAAGGCATCTTTGGCATAGAACGCAAGACACAATTGTGGACTTGACATTTCTCAGCACGCTGTCATACTCCTCCACACCACCAAAACCTCCCGTCGACACCCGAGAGGGCCCCCTGTGGCTCTTTGTTGTCTAACACTCCGCAAGTACAGATGCCTTTGAGAGACAAAAGACGGGGCCCCTCTGTAGTTGATCAATGGTTATTTTATTTAAAGTGTCAATCTCAGTGTACAGATAATAGCACTTAGTATAGTCTGCAGGAAGAGTTTGTCCCTCTGCTGTTTAAAGCATCAGAGGCTGTAATTTGAATGACAGGGGTTGTCAGAGGCCACGGGCAGAAGAGAATACTGATGATAAAGTGACCTATGAGCGTAGTTCTCAAAGTGTAATCTGATGTAAGGTGAATATAAATACAGGATTACACTCTTTGTGTCGGCTGAAGTTGAAAAATTGCCTTTGCAGAACTTTGCTGTCCTTTTTTAGAAAAGTTGGTGAAATCAAAAAATGTTTAAACTTCTGTGATTCTTAAAAACTGATTTGAACAACCTATTACAATGTGATAAATAAAAATACATACATTTTAAGTCGATAGTTATAAGAATACATTATGTAAGGTCAATTTGTAAAAAAAAAAAAAAAAGGTCAATTGTAAACAATATTTTGCTTACTGAACTAAATTTATGAAACATGATTGAAATGGTAATAAATGTTTTGAATCTAACAAAAAAAGCCTGTCCATAATAATGTGTGCTGTTCACTGCCAATGACAGGCTCAGGGTTAAGAAGCTAAGCTTCTAACTGAATAACTATTCTATAAATCAATCAATTTTATTCATTAAGCACCCTTCATGCTAAAAGCAGCTCAAAGTGCTATACACATCAATAAAAGCAAACCCACAAAAAAAAAAAAAAAAAATCCCACTATAACTGTATGGAAAATGCAGTTTTCACATAAACCCAGTTTTGACATATAGTCAATAATGTTAAGTTTGTACAAATATCTTAGACTTTAGGGCTCCTCCAAACAGTTTGTTCAGTCCAACCAAAAACTCAACCTTTGACTTTCAGGCACTGACTTACGTTTGCAACAGGGTTGAGGTCAGGACCGATCTGAGAACTTAATGCCAACTCAAACACCTTCAGCAAAAGGTTTTATGAATCAGTCTTGGAAGCTGACCAACTGGAGTGAATTCTTGCATCAAGTATCCAGGTAGGATTATGAAAGAAGTGTACATACGGCTACAAAAGTATGCAAATATAAGTGGAGGTGTTTGTATATATTAAAGCCTGACTTTACAATGTGTGGATTAGGGAAAACTTGTGATTTAAATTTAATTTTTCCCGTCTTTAACAACTGTTTCGTTCATGGTCATTCCGCCCTGAAAAATAAACAGCTAAAATTCATTCTAATAGAAAACTTCCTGACTGAAATGTAATATTTTTTTTCTTTTTACTCTCTCACCTTCAAGTCATTTATACCTTGTCACCACCACTTCTTCACAGAACAGGCCATAAGAATGTCTCGCATACGTGAAAAGGCAAAAATCTTGAATTTTAGTTTTAAATGTGAAAAGTAAACTACGTATTTTCTTCATGATTGTATTTAGATACTGTTAAGAAAATAAATTTAAAGTATGCTAGTTTTAAAACTTAACATGTCTTGATTGAAATAGCCTAATTATAGTTTTCAGATTAATAACTTATTCTGCCCTATTGACCTTTATTTTACCTGTAGTTACAGCAGATTGTTTGCTAAGATCTTTTTGAAAGTGCCTTGTCTGTGTGGGAAACAATCAGGAGAAGTTCCAGCTTTCACACTGATCTGTGAAAAGCCATAAAACAGCAGGAGTTCAGGCCAGTGGAGGCTAGTCTCTGCTTCCACTTTGTTTAGACAAAGGGGATAAATGACCTTTGATCTCGGAAACAAATTGCAGGGAGTTTCTAACTTTAGAGAGGGTCAGAGACAGCTCCTGGTTGGATGAGCAAAGATACGCCTTAATTGAATAAATTAAAGTTTACTATAAAACTTTCTACACAGGAGTAACAAATTAGATTTGCTCTTGCAATTCTCCAAAGACGTCTTTGCTTTTCTTTGTTTTCTTTCTTTCCTCTTCTTTTCCATTTGTCTCAGGTAAATGAATGTATGTCTCTGTTATCCTGCAGTTTCTGTTGTAATTTCATACGTTGTCTTCTATTGGATTAAACTCTGACGTCTATGACGTCTACACTCATTGTTGTTTTCTGTGTGGTTTCACTTCGGCCCGCCGGGAGAACCTGTGATCCGTGAGAAGAAGATAGAGCCAGAGACCTAAAATCTTCTTCAACAATACTGAACAATTTCCTTTAAATTTGTTGAAGTACAATTTTACTAGCACTACTAGCACATCGTAGATTCAGTTAAAGCACAACCAGTTAGCTGGAAAAGACAAGAAAGTTGCACACCACAGCTGTGTTGCATTTCTTCTAACTCCTTCCACGATAGATCTGCAAATGTGAGTTCTGATTTACAAATGTGAGGAGAAGGAAATTGGTCTGCAACTAAATGCTCATGTATGCCCTGAGCCTGGCTTACAGGCGCATCGCTGTTGTGTTGTGAAACCGCTCTAATCGTGCTGCCCCTGAATAGCCTACAGCCAACAGATTTTTCTGAAGACGCATCCAGACATTTTCAAGCATGACCTTGCTGGGCCGGGTACTGGTTACAGATGCAGCTATGCAACAGAAAAGGGAAACTATGCTGGGAGGTGTTGGTAGTCTTTCCTTGAGGGCAGATAGTTTAGTTAGGAAAGGTGTAGAGCTTCCATGGAGGAGATAATTGGATTCAGAGGACTTTTCACCAAAGGGGCTGGTGTTTATATCTTACATAAACTCAAAAGAAGTTGCCTACCCTTTTTTTTTTTTTTTAGGATTCAGTTTAAAACTAAATTAATAAAAACAATAAACTGAGATTTGACAGAAACTACACCTCTTGCTTTTCTTAACATATATATAACAGTACTCAAGGTGGCTTGAAAATGCAACAGGAACTGCTGGGTCACACTCCAATGACCCTGAATAGAACTAAGTGGATACAGAATGTGAATGGATGGATTAACATTCAAATCAGGGCATGTTTTATCCTGTTTCTCAACTATTTTACATAGGATTATTAGTCTAATTTTAATAAGTATTATTGTTATAGACTAACCAAAAATGTAGTGATTTTGTTTGCTAGAAAATGTAGGGACAGTCATCTCAAATGTGCAGTTTCAGAACAAATGTGGGAAATGAAACCTGAATCAGCCACAGTCTGAATGAAGAGGTCGAATCTTTGCACAAATCTAAATTTGAATAAGGCAAGAAAACTACAGTCAGCACATCCTTAATCTTGATAAAAATCAAGCTCCCAGTAAAACAGCTCACTCTGACGTCCTGTGTCTGTTTCTGGTCCGATACCCCGATCACACGGCTGCGTGTCTGCTTTGTGTTTCAATTAAATATTAACATAAGTGGGCGCTCCAGGATTTTATACTTACAAAAATGCATCATAAGAATGAGTAATTCCCTTCTGCAGGTTCCTGTGTTTTCATAGACATTCGGGTAGCAGACAGATATCTCGTGTGAGCTCAAAATGCAATTTTCAAATGGTGATTTTATCGATGAAAAATCTAATCAAAATGAAATTGGCCACATGTGAAAACATAAGATGCACCTCTTATTAAGAAACCATTTTAAAGCCAAGTTCAGTCTTACCAGACACACCCAGGTGTCAGCTCTAGATTTAAGTTAACTAGAACCTGTCTGATAACATGAAGTAGAGCTCACAAATCAACAGAATCAGAAAAAGGAAATGTAAAAAGTCAGTCCTAAGACTTTGGGGCCCCAGTGAGCCACAGAGACCACATTTGTATAGCTTTTTTCTTTTAATAAAATAAATGTTTTTCATGCCATTCCAATTTCCCAGGTGAATTTTAATATTAAAATTTGTTTCACAATATGAAACATGTGTGACAAAAAGATAAAAAAATCTGTTGGCGAAAATTTCTTTTTAAAAGACTTTATATTCTTCACATAGACACCAATTCTACAGAATTTACACAAGTACAATTTAAATATCACAGCAGCAATCCAATTATAACATTGCTTAGTCTCATGGGACACTATGCAAAGGTTCTGTCTGCACAAATGAGGATTTCCTGATCCCTGCATGTTGAATGCTTAGAGTAGCTCCAACAAACAACAGGGCAGTTGCATCTAATGCTTGTTTTTAGAAACCCTAAAATCAGATGATAATCTGTGAAAGCAGCTTAAGACCAAGACATTACCCAAATTCCTTTGGACCTACTCAGCAATGTGACTCTTGCTGAAGTTTGTCAATTTAAAAGCCTTACTTTTACTTGAACTCACTGAAGTTGTAACCATGGAAGTTAAGCAACTCCTGAGCTGTGACTAAGGCATATAGGGAGATCACTTAGGTTGCGTTCACACTGCAGCCTGAAGTGACCCAATTCCGATTTTTTTTTGACGTAACGTGACCTGTATCCAATCTTTTCATGGCAGTGTGAACAGCACAGGTCAGATTCTTTTTCGAATGTGACCCATATCCGACACGTATCCGATTCAAATGCGACCTAATGTCCAGGTCACATTCATCCGAACTAAATGTAACTGATTCTCAACAAATCTCACTATTCTGCGTCCTGATACGCGCAACCGAGAAGAAAAACAACAACCATGATGGAATATATGAGGATTAAGTTGTTAATAAGCTGCTCCGGTTGCACAACAACTTCAAATATTTAAGCTAAGCTTCACCGTTAGCCTCCATGTTTACTTCCGCAAACACTGAGCACTTCTTCTTTTTATGGCGGTTGGCAGAACACTGAGAACGCTGACGCTATTGCGCCCTCTACTGCGCATGCGGGACACTTTCAGGTCGTTTGCCCGTTCAGACTGCAGAACGCATACAGGCCGCATTTACTGGCAGTGTGAACGGCCCGGCAAAAAAATCGGAATTGCCACAAAATCGGAATTGAGTCACTTCAGGCTGCAGTGTGAACGCAGCCTAAGAGGAAAAAGTCAGACATGACAGAATATTGAAATCTTCTTCCCAACGTGACACAAAGATAACATGGTGCATGTGAATTTTGTGCATGCAGCTGACAGAGTTTGCTGCTGCTGCTGCTTCTATTTGCCTGCTGAGTCAAAGCCAGGAATTTGATGGTAAAGTCTGTGACCTCGAATGTTTTTGATCTATGCCAGCTAGGATCTGACATATATGTGGCTTGATACACTGATTCCAAACATTGCAGGTAAAACTATGCAAAAACATTACATGTTGGGCATAATACATTTAGGTGTAACATCAGGTTATAGTTCTTAGTTCAAAACCCTCTTCATTTATAGAAGTCATAATTTAGTCATGTATACATACTAGGTTTCCATTATACGTGAAAGGACATAGGTTAAGTAAGTATTGGTACAAGTTATAACATTTAAACTACTTAACTAATTTTATAGAATCTACCTCTAGAGTAGGACAGAAACTTTAATGAAATATTTAACTTTGTTTCAGACTCAGAAAAAAAAAAGAAATCATTTTAGGAGTACTAATTAGTAAAACTGGTGCTGCAATATCTTGCGCACTTTGTCAAATTTCTATGTACCCTGCTGTATGATCTTGCTAATTTATAAAGCTTTGAGTCCCAGTTGTAATTCATAATTTTATTTTCATGTTGTGGAAAAGAACACAAGACCTACTGGGGCGCACTGATCCGGTCTGTTCTTTTTCCCTTTGCTGTGACTTTTTGTTCCATTAATTCATTAATTTTAAATCCACTCAGCCACTCTGAATGAAACCACTGATGTGTCTCAGCAGCTGTCTGAACTCAACTCTTCCCAATAGGAGCCGCAGAGCCCAGCACAGCAGGAGGTGCAAAGGAGCACAGATTTGAGGTTTGTTATTAGATTCAAGGAGTTGAAGTGAAACTATTAAACTCAGTTGCCATATTAGTATGAGAAATAGACCAAAATACAGCAGATATGAGACTGGTATGGGCTTAGTGAGAGTGGTTACATAAAATATTATGCAACGGTTCTCAAAAATTTAAACTCACACACATGTAAACTTTAGAAAACCTCATTAAAATGTTTACTTCTTAATCCAGAAATGCTCAGCTACTTACGTCTTATTTTGTGATTGAGCTCTGGAAAGAAAAGGGATAAAATTTCACTTAGAAAAAAAGACCACAAAACAAAAATGTGTGTTTTAACCAAAGTCGAAGTTAGGACGTTCCAGCCAACCTCCTTTGCCCCCTGACATTATGATTCTTCTTAGATAATATAGAAACACGCTGTGCTTTAAAATAGATGCAACAGGATGGATGATTTTAACAGTTTTCTGTTATTTATATATTTTGGACAGATTGACACTAGGATTTTTTTTTTTTTTTTGGCACAGTTCTTTCAACGGGTTGTAAAGTTTACAAGTTTACCTTTTTTTGTTTGTTTTGCTGGTGACAGTTTTTATCAGTTTTTCACTTGGCTCCAAAAATAATTACAAATGTGATATTATTTTAAAAGTTTGCATATTTCTCCCCTTCGCTCCCCCATGTTAAAATATTTTCTAATTATACTTCACAAGAAGGTTTTAAAATGTACTTTCTTCCATTTTGATAGTTTGATTATATTACTGGAATTTTTAGGTGTTAAACTATTAGACATTTATATTTCCATATATGTTGAGGGAAAAATATTTTATAGTTTTTCCCAATTCTTTCCCACAGCCTTATATAGACCAGTACACACATAGTGATATATTTCAAGTGTTTATTTCTGTTGCGAACTATTGCTGATCATACAAACAAACTGCACTAGACTAGAATGATTTCCCTAGACCAAAACTTCACCGAGATCAACTTCAGCCACAGCTTGACAGTCTGACCTCCCTTTGTCTCCTATGGCTGTCATATATAATCTGGTCAGGTCAGAATCAATCTGTCTGGGCGAGGGTTTTTCAGTCTGCTCGTCTGCACACATCATCCTCAGTTTGTATCTTTCTTGCGGCATCTTTTTTTCATGCTACTCTGGATTCACAGATATGTGCATGAATATGTAGGTCAGTGTTAACTTGCATCATAGAAATAAATTTTTTAAAAAGCGTACATTTCTCAGTGGCTTTAGTATCAGACAAATAAACTTCACATACAAAAATCTGTTTTCAGAGGAAGATTTGCTATTACAGGGAAAAAAGCCATCCGAAACAGATTTGTGTATGTTAATTGCCATATATAAACTTAATAACTGGCACAATCAGATTTTTGTAATAACTAGCAATGAGTCTTTTTTTAAACTATCAATGTTGAGGAACTTTGCCCTACATTTTTTGCAGATTTTTTTTCCCCATATACCCACATAGAAGAGTGTTTAAGCATCAAAAGTCAGTTTTAGGTCATGCTGCTGTCACAAAAGGGATGTGGTGGTATTCATTTGAGTAAACATTGTGTGTTATTAAAATTTGAGCTTATAATTAATCTTTAATTCAGTGGGAGAGTAAACAGTCGAGGTCAGCAACAAAGCAGGTAAAAAAAAAAGAGAAAAAAAAACACAAAACAGATCCAGCATCAGCAACAGATCCAGCTACACGAAGCAAGATTCAGAGCCAAAACTAGACCAATTCACTGTGCAGGGAGGGGGTAGGCAGAAAACAGGCCAGGTACACACTTAGGACCACTGCCATGGCCCAGTCAAAGGCTGTGCCAAAGATGGCAACAGACAATCTCACACTAAGTGAGTGCAGGAGCTTATATAGGCAGCAGCAGGTGAGCGCCATCAGCTGCAGCTGAAGGCACAGGTGAGAGTAACGAGTCAGTCAGCAGCGGAGGAGCATCAGCAGTCATGGCAGGAAACACATGAAACAGGGAAATTATAAAAAGTCAAAAGTCACACAAACCACTATTTACAACTGTGATTATTCATTACAAGCAATTTTATTGCATTTAATGTTTTATCATAGTTCTCCTGATTTTATTATAAGAGATCATGAGGAAGTGTCCTTAGTTTTCTGCACAGTCAACATACTATCACTTCATTTCTCTTGAAAGCTGGGAAAACTGTCATGAGTGCAATTTTTGACACGTGAACAGTTTTTTACCCTTCACCTGAGTTTCTAACTCGTACAGAGTCAAACTTATGCAAGAAGTTGAGATTAAACTGCAGCTATTGGGATAAGCATCACTTGAATCTTTAACTGTGTGCTCATTTGTGAGGGAAGCTTTTCATACTAAGCCTGCAGAGCTGCAGGATTGTTGCACTTGTCAAATCCAAAGCCCCTTGACAAACATGCTAACGATCAAAGAAAAACTTTTTCTGCCGTCTATTTAAAATGCAGAATTCTCCCCCTTTTTTTATTATGCTACATTAAACATTTTCATTAGATAATGTTCTTTTTGTTTATCTATTTTTTTTATTATTATTATTATTTTACTTTCCGTCATGCACAGGCAGTTTTATCAGTGCACTGATGTTACTGAAGCACACCTGAAAGCCTCAAATTTCAAGGTAGAAATCACCTTGTCAAGGAGTTTCATCTTCATGATCAAAAGATGAGCTGTTACCCGAGGGAGCGAAGAGAAAAATGCAGAAATTCAAAATGGGCTCATTGTTATAGAGAGATAATTTTACAGACACCCTGCACTGCTGCAAAGTAGGTTATTAAATCTGCCAGCATGTGCTGTTTTACCTCTGCCTGGAATTGAAAAAAGTTCCACAAAAAAAAGAAAACTAATGTTAAAAAAATTTAGAGAAACAGAAACGCTGATTAATAACCGTATCCACGAATAACATCTTTAAAGAGTGAGGAAAATATCATACGTAGATATCTCAAAAATAATTGTACGTCCCTGAGGTTAAGTATATTCATGAGGTAACTTTTCCAAACTTTTTGGTACAGCTGCTTAAACTTGAGCAGTATTATAACCTCATATTCACACTGTAGCAATTGTAGATGACGATATTGCAGATTCTGGGTTACTGGTTCCATTAATAATGTTGAAAACACCTTCACAATTACAGACACATTGGGTTAAGAGAACTTTTAGCAAGGTTTCAGTCAGAAAAATAGTTATTAACTAGCAAAATACTCCAAACAAGCCTTATAAAATAAATCAAACTTTTAGTGACTAATTCATGACAGGTTTGGCGTATAAAAAAGATACAATACAAACACTAATTTTTTAAATTTACTCTTTGAAATAGAAGACAATAAACATGCAAATTTAAGTGAGAAATGTATTCATATTGAAATCAAGAAATGTCTACAAGAAAACCAACAATGTCAGAAGTTTACAAAATGTTCTAGCTGCAAAAGTAATGTTTTTTAAAATATTCTTTTAGTCTTTCCTTCTTTTTTTAAACAAAAATAAGAATGATTTTACTGACAGACAGAAAAGAGGCGCCTCTTGGGATTACTGTTTCTGCTTTTGGGAGCTACAAATATTTACCACGGGTGCAATAAGAGGTTGGATGTCAAAGCGTGAAAACACTCAGTCCTTGCATTAGAGAGTTTATCTCTAATAGTAGAATCAGAATCACATCCATAATTAAAGCGGCCAGTATAGCTTTCTGTTGCTTACATAAATGAAAACCATTGCAATGCTAATGTACTGCATTACTGCTGCTGCAGACAGAATGAATCCTGCTATTAAAGATGTAAAAGACGATGACAGCTCCCTACCCAATTTTATCTGCAGTCTTACTTAAGGCACTTATGTGTGAAGACAGGGCGGAGGAGATTCTGCAAAGAAAGCAAAAAGGACCTGCTGCTTTGAGTCAAGCACTATCCCCAGGGGAAGATATCACCAAAGCAGATGGAGAGACAATGACTGCTGAAGCATGGCCAGACACTTTACAACCATATGCATAAAGATTGAAATTTGGGTACTCTCAGTGCTGGGAATCTGATCTAATTTGCATGAAGCTATAGCTGATGTTTGAACATGCCTCTAAGGTAAGGCTCATTTGAGGAATACATGGAGCTTGCTTGACACCTATCAGTGTCATCATCACTTAAGATGCCTTTAATGTAAGGAGTGTTTGCATGTTCAGTGTACTGGAAAACTCAAGAGCCCACGTTTAATTAGGCTATACCCACCACTTGTCTTGCCAGGAAGTGCTGGCACATCTCCAGGCTGACATAGGACACATACAGTAAGGATTTATTAATGTCATAGCTTCGCACTCGCAGCCTATCACATATTGATGCACACACATTCAGACAATACTCAGAGTGGAAATGGAAATGGGCGATCTAAAAATGAGAAATAAAGATGTCTTGAGGTTTATTAGTAAATCTGAATTTCTGCATCTGGATTCTATGGTTTTCATCCAAAACGTTTATCTAAAATTCAGAATATTGCTTTATTTTATTTTATTTTTTTACATCATCAAATGTTTAATTATTGGACTTAGATGCTACATGTTGCAGATACAAAGGATATTTATAAAAATATTTTAACTATTTCAGATATACACTAAAACCCATCAGATTAAAAGTTTATTTTGAAAATAACCTATAAAGCTGGTACTTTATATATTGGAAAGACATTGGAAATGAATTCCCAACCAAAAACAACCAATTAGAGCCCGGAGGCGGGTCTTAGCGCTGTCAATTCACCTCGTGTACGCACTGCCGCATGTGCTAACGGCAGAGAAACAGCTTACTGTCAACATACCGTCATTGGCAGCCATGCTAACTAGCTTGAGCGCTATTTAGCATTTTCTCAGAAAGAGGACTGGAGGGAGGATGAGCAACGCCACACAAGATTGTGATTGACAGCACTAAGACCCGCCTCCTGGCTCCGATTGGTTGTTTCTAGTTAGCACTGGGAGCGCTGAGAGAAAGCGGAACAGCTCAATTTTTGTCTCATACCATACAGTCACAACATAATGACGGTTTTCAACAAATCCAAAAATAACTTTTTTTATATAAAAGTTACATACTGCAGCTTTCAGCAGGTACATTTCATTAAGCCTATGATCTGTAGTGCAAATGGTTTTTAATTATTTTAATGATTTTAAATTGCATATTTTAATTGGCTGTAAGTGGAAGATGATCAAAATTAACAGAAATAAAGGCTTGAAACACCAGGTTTTTTGTGTGTGTGTAATTAATATATGTAATATGTATCACTTAGTGAACAGAGTTCCTGAAATAAATGAACTTTTCAAACATTTCCAATTTATTGAGCATGATTATCATATGCCACTCTAGCTTTGGGTTAAAAATTGTATCTTGTGATTAAACAGACAAGGTTTTATGGATACAAAGACATAAATCCCCATGTAAAGGGAAAAAACTATCCATAGATTCAATCCATAAAGCTATATATGTACATAGCTACCAATGTACTTGCACATCTATGTCCCGCTTGTCTGCTGCTTTAAAGACTTGGGAACTGGTTGAATGCTACAAGCAGCTTGACTTGGACTTAAGCCTGCTTTTCTGCACCAGTTATACAATTATATGAAGCTTGCATTATCACAGTTGGAAAAAAAATGCTGATGTAAAGCTCTGCTCCTGAGCACCTTACACTCTCCATCATCACTGTAGCTGGAAAGAAAGCCAGATTTCTCTCCAAAACCAAACTCCAGTGATAACTGGGAGTTCCCTCTGCTTTGGCTGCCACTTTTTAAAGTCACACGAGGGAAACGTAGAGGCTCACACTGCAGTTCTGCACATTAGCTTCTGCATGTGTCCACATTTAAAACAAGGCTGTTCATTTGGTACAAAGGCCAAACCGAAATGGATCATGAAATGCAAATGTTTGACCAAACATTTTGGGCAAAATTCACGTTACAGCCCTTGTCTAACCATTTTTATTTTTGTTCCAACTCACACAGCTCACTGAGCTTTGATCAGGTCGCATTAGTGTTCAAAACAAACCCAACAAAATGTGCCGCAATGCTTTAGCCAGCCTTTGGTCAAAACTACTCAGATTTTCAGCACATTTGGGTTAAAGTCATAATCCAACAGTTTTTTTTTTGTTTGTTTGTTTGTTTTGTTTTGTTTGTTTTGTGGGCATTTCATTTGCAAATGACTGATTAAATATCTGCTTTGATCTACCACTTTTAACGGAATTGATATTTTAAGGGAAAACTTGGCTGCATACAAAATAATACAAAATGCCAGTTTAGTTTTTGGAATATAGATGAATGCCAGAAGCAGACGCGCCTTTGAAGGCAAATTGAAATGAACCAACTGTTCCATCCAAACTGAACAGGTGTGTAGAAACCACTGAGCCTTGTTTGGCAGTTATGTTTGTTCAAAGTAATTATCATAATTTAAATATAATGCCAGCAAATTGAATGAGTTTAACATCTTCTGGATGGGAGACTTTTTTTTTTTTTTCCTTGGGGGCCATATTTCCACTCTAAGCTTGTTTCAAGTCTGATGAAAGTGTGCGACGCAAATACAACTTGTTTCACCTTCCAGCAATGTAGAACAATGAATGCGGCGCTGTGCAGACTAAACAAGCAGCAAGTGTCAGCTGCTGAACTGGCAGTATCTCCTATCGTTTATCTGTCTTTTGATTTATGCTTTCACCTCACCGCTGCACTCCGGATCTTATCTTTTATCAAAACCATATCACAGATTTCCAACTGGCTGAGCATCTCCAGTGGTTCAAATAATCACAAGATACTCATCTAAATGCTTTCACGGAGACGATAGCTATTCACTTGTACGTTTCACTCTTACACGCAGCGAACGCCCCACCTGACTTCCATTAATGAATATCATTGTGCCGTGTACCATTAAACAGTCAGAAGGTGTTTCTCTCAGTCATACCAGAACAATAGAGATTGTTCTAATGGAATTAATCGGTGGTGTTTCCCTCTAGAATGTGTGGCTTTTGTACTACAGGCTTCATTAAAATTATACAATAAATTAAACTTTAAACAGTTGCGGAAGTGTTCACTTTAATTTTGGGAGGTTAGAACCATAAACTTGAATATAATTTATTGGGATTTGTTCCTAATAAATAAGTGTAAAGTAGAAGGAAAATTTTTACAGGTAATTATGGAGAAATGTGTTGTATTTTTATTCAACTCGCCTAGTCAATACTTTGCAGAACCTGCGATTACAATCTTTTGGGTTATGTCTGTTTCTGTCCATTTTTCTAGAGTTGAATCAGAGTGGTGTCTGTGAACATCAGTTTTAAACTCTCACCACTTATTCTCAACTGGATTCAGACTCTGCTATTCTAAAAAATTAATTTGTATTATTGCCCTGAATCTATGCTTCAGGTCATTGTCCTGCTGGAAGGGAAACGTTTGCCACCGTCTCAGGTTTTTTGCATCCTCCAACAGTTTCTTCTCAGCATTGCCCTGCATTTATCTCTATCCACCTTTCTGTCGACTTTCATCAGCTTGAAAACATCCCCACAGGATGACGCTGCCATTAACATTATGCTGTGGATGTTTTCCACAGTACTTAGTGTTTTGCATGGAAATATGAATAGCTCAATTCTGGAATGCTGTTATTGCAACAACAGGCGTTTTCTTGCTTCTCTTCCTTTGAGACTATTTATGAAATGCACAACTAATCAACTATTATTTGTCAGCATCTCCCACCTGAGCTGAGGATTTCTGCTGCTCTGGCAGAGCTACCAAACTGTCCTTCTGCAGAGCCTGTCAGCTTAGGAGAACAGTCATGTCATGACAGGGTTGTAGTTGTGTAATACGTTTTCCATTTCAGATGACTAAACAGTGTTCTGTGAGACATTCATATATTTTTTAAATCTCACCCTGATTTAAACCTGAAAACTTATTCCCTGATTCATCTTGTTTGCTTCTTCTTCTTTATAATGCTGTTTGATATCCAGCAAACCTCTGAGGCCTTCAGAGAACAAATGCATTTATCCATGTGTTCAATTACTTACAGGTGGACGGCTATAGGTGCTTTTTGAAGGGAACTCATTTCTCTGGATGTTATTTAAGGATATAAAAAAGTAGCGTTGAATTCCAGAATGTTTTGTGATGAGTCCATTGTCCTGTAGTTTGGAATAAAAGACAGAGGAAAGGTCATATAGCCGTCGTAACTGTTTATTGTCGTGTTCATGAACAGTAAACTGCTGCAATTTGAGAACCATGGTAATTGTGTGCAGTGAGGCAGCTAATTTCCCAGGCTACACAATGTTTTGGTTTCATGCTGGAAAAGTTTTATGAGGTCAGCACCAGTTAACTGAACGAGGAGGAAGGCTAAGCTTTTCCAGCCGTTACTCCCTCCTTGTCTGGATCACTGTACAGAAAAGCTGAGACGTGTAAAGGTGCAGCATCCTTCTTGCAATTCTGTAGAGTCAACAACTGCCTCTTGCTACAAACAAGGAAGTGAGATATTATCACTGTCTCTTGGCCAAAACCAGGAGCACTTTAATCTACGGAGCCCGGTTTCTGGGAAGATGGATGTAGCTGAAGTCGGTTCCTATGCTCCACCTGCCTCATCTCTGCTTCTTCTCCCTTAGCAAGTAAAGCTCCTCTTCAGCACTTGCCAGTCATCTTGATGAGGCATCTATCTTGATGAAGCGTATCGCCTGAGGCAGAACTCAGCCGCTATCTGTAAAGCCAGCTTGGGAGTTTCTGTAAGACAAGCCAGGATCTGGTGCAGTTCACTCAAAGTCCACTCAGTATGAATCCAGGTCGTGAGTCTTCTGATTTTTGCAGCTCTAGATTGATTTCCCGTTTGGCGACCCATAACGGGAATGTCCTGACCTTTTTATTTTCTCCCATGCCGAAATGGGAAATCAGCAAAGGTGTTGGGTTATTTATTAAAATCGCCTGATCTGAAACCATTAAATGTCATTTTTGTAAGTCACCTACATCAATGCAAAAATTAAGCAAAAGGAGAGAACTGTCATTTCATCTGAAGCTGTGCTCTCATTAAGCTATGTGCATTACCACCTATATGCACATTCTAAGCATCATTGAAGAGGCATTAATCACTACATAATCAGAACAGCTCAAACAAACAGCATTAACGGGAGGCTATTATGCATGCTCGGTGGATACAGCATGAAATACATAAAATGCGTTTTAAAATAAGATTAAAATAAGAAGCATAAGTTGTTCTGTTTTATCAGAGGAATAATAGATCATCCGCGGCTACTTTTCAGCACGGCAGGATTTATGTGGTGGGAGGAATCTAAGAGATGAGAGAGCAGTCAGAAAGAAGGTAAATGAACATTGAATGATGAATGTTTTGTATTGCCTAAAGCATTTTCACGGTGTAATCAGAAATCCCAAAATGCATTATACAACCTCTACTTAAAGAGCTTCAGCTGTTGTATTGCCTGATTGATGAGCGTTGCACGGGGAAAAGAAATCGCTTCAGCAAGGCGGTGTTATACGACTGCGCTGATATTGGCTGTGACTGACATATTGCCACAGCCTAAATTATTTTGTACCTGACTTGTGAGCTGCTTAGAAAAAAAAATCACAAATGTAAGAAAACACACATTGACTAACTATGCAAACAACACAATATTACCAGATAGATATTTTCATATTTTCTCTCACGTCAGAAATGTAAACTTCACTTGATTTCATGGGGATTTTACATGATGGAAAACACAAAGTAGTGGGAAAATGTGAGGTAAAATAAAAAGGAATACGTTGGTTTAACAATTTTCTTAGAAAAATCTAAGTGTGACTTCCATTTGTATTTAACCTCTTGACTCAGTTCTTTGCAGAACCTGCTTAAGCTACCACTACAACTGCAAGTCTTTAGAGGTAAGCTTCCCATTTTCCACATCCAGAGACTAAAGTTTTGTTCATTTTCTGCACAAAATAGCTCTGACTCAGTCAGATTAGATGAAGAACATGAGTGACATCTCTCTTAGAGTCTTGCCACAGATTCTAAATTGGATTTAGGTCTTGACTTTGACTGGATCACTCCAATACATGAATACAATTTGATCTAAACCATTCAGTTGTGGCTCTGGTTCTAGGTTCAGGGGGGTTGTTTTGCTGGGAGGTGAAACTTGTAAATGTAGTTTTTCTCTTGCATAACATTTTTGCTTAACTCAACTCAGCTTTATTCACAAGTCAAAGAAATGCAGCTGGTGTGTTGCTAAAATAAGACGCAAGTGTAAGACCCAAAGAGTAGTCTAGCATACAGTAACATAGGAATCCTCAGATCAACTGGCAGTCAAGGCAGTGACAGAATGTGGTAAATAATAAAGATGTTGTGAAAAAATAAAAGAACAAAATGGGGATGACTTTCCATGCTTTCCTGCAGCCTTGAAAAAAAATAACTATGGGGGAAAAAAAACAAGTATCTAAATCTGTTGATCCTAATAAGAGGTAAACCCAGCAACCATGTATAATTTGTCTTCCACTTCAAAAACACGATCTGCTTCAGGTCAGATCATTGCATAAAATCCCAATTAAAAAAATATTTTATATCATGAGAAAATGTTCAAGTTCAAAGGGTTGAAGTCCTTTTGTAAGGCACTGTTAGTAAAATGAAGCTGCACTGATTAGGTTGCTTTGAAGGGAAAATGTATGTTTCTGACTCTTGTTATAACACATGCAAGTTGTTCTGTTTCAATCATGTCCATCAATCTTAACCATATTGTGCCAGAACAGCGAAAAGAATAGAAAATCTAGTGGTCTGGACAACCCTCTAGCTGCCCTGCATGCATGTTTTATCCTGCCCAGAGTTGTGGGAATGCTGAAGAATTCATTTTCTGCCACTGGGTGACAGGTGGGGAAAACCCTCGACAGGGCGCCAGTCCATTACGAGGCTTGCTCAGAACCTCTGTCATAGTTTTAAGGCGTCAACAGGGGAATGTCAACTCTGCTATAGCAGAATATGCAAAACGAATTCAGGGCATCCTGCTCAGTTTACCTTTAGCCACTGCTGCTGTGGCAGCAGAGCTAACTATAGGACTTCTGGACAAATAGGTGAGCAGGGCAAGACAAAGAGTTGTAAAAGAATATGAAGACAAAGTGTAGCAGAACTTAGAAATATTCTCACTCT
This sequence comes from Poecilia formosa, assembly GCF_000485575.1. Lineage (NCBI taxonomy): Eukaryota > Metazoa > Chordata > Actinopteri > Cyprinodontiformes > Poeciliidae > Poecilia > Poecilia formosa. Next base: position 67,184 of record NW_006800213.1, on the reverse strand, counting down.
AAACGTTGCTTTATAAACAAACGGTATATGTGACTTCCTTTTAAAAAGCTAATGAATGATGTATCAGCTGACTAAGAATAAATTAATCACACCTAAAAGTGAGGCAGTAATCAAAGGTAATCATTTCTTACATATTTTTGTTGGTATTGGATTTAAGGTTTAGATGAAGCAAATATGTTAAGTCTAAAAACTCAACAGTCCAAACATAGATCAATCAATCAAATTTTATTTGTATAGCACATTTCAGCAGCAAGGCATTTCAAAGTGCTTTACATAATTAAAATAAAAACAGCATGTGATAAACAGTGAGAACGAGAAAGAGATTTAAAAAACATAATTAAAATGTAAACAGTGAGAAAGAGAAATAAAAAGCTGTAGAACTTTAGTTGAGACGCCTTCAACTGGGACTCCAACCTTTTGGACTTTCGTCAAAACACCGTTTGACAAGGACTCTAACCGTTCGGACTTGTCATGAAGTGAGGTGGATGAGGTGAGGAGGAGAGATGCCGAGACACAGGTTATGAAGAGAAGATGGTGATTTAATGATGAATGTAACTCAAAATAGTCCAAGACAGGCAGCACAGAGTTCACACTGGTAGCAACTGACTTAAACAGACTTAAACAACAAGCTGACGCCGACACGGGACTTGGCAGTTCTACCGTGAAGACGCTGACATCCAAACGTGAAACTTAGACAAGGACCCGACGAAGAACATAAACAGGTGGGACTAAATACACACAGGGGTAA
>NW_006800213.1:0-65318 GCF_000485575.1 Poecilia formosa | reverse complement strand
CTGAGAGAGAGGTTGGCAACAGAGCTATCGACAAAACCTTACACTTATTCTCCACAAGTAATAATGTTTAGAGCTTAGGCAAGGATCTTTCTTATTTTTTATTTTTTATTTTTTACAAAAGAAGATTATTTTTGAAGTAGGACTCCTCTTGATGTGCAATTTTATCTTCAGTTTCCAGGTGTTTTATTTAATTACCCTCTTTTTCAACGGGGCTGTTGTGCCTAATGCAGTCAGTTGGTAGCTTGCCTGTGTGGTTGTTAATAATGAATCTTTTGGCTGCTTGGTTGGTCAGTTATTGGATTAGTTAGCCATTTGACTGGTCAGTTATGTGATTATTTGGTTGTTTTTTGACTGGCTGATTCATTGGTCCAGTTGGTTGGTTGGTTGGTTGTATTTCTACATGTACCTTCTAAGTATAAAGGGAATACCGTCAGGGCTGATTCTGGCAAGAACTCAGAAGTAAAAGCCACCTAAATGCAACTTCCAAAATAATGAATGGAATACAAACTGGTTGCCAAAAGGAAATTCCAACAAAAATCCAGATTTGAGTTTATGTAGGTTCTTACTGGTTACAGAAGGCAATTATTACTTAATATGTGAATTATGTGAATGATATGAATAACATTGAAACTGTAGAAGCTACTTGCAACTTTAAATGAGCTGAAGGAAACATGTATGTGTAAAGAGTTTAGACCTCATGGGTAATGATAGGTTAGAGGGCTGACAACTGAGCTTTTTGTTAGCTGTGCAACGTCTACAACATGCCGGCAGAAGGAAGGAGAAAAATGTAACTCAATTTCAGCAGGGCTGAAAAAAAGTGAAAAGACCCTGAGGAGTGAGACAAGTGAATGAAAGAGGCTTTTACCAAAGTGTCACTCCATGAATACGGAGCAGAACAGCTGAAGCAGCAAAACACAGCTGAGTTCACACACAATCAGTGAGCCAGACATTTCATTTTCGGAGCGCTCATGTCATTAGGTCCATATTAAGGTCTGCACAGCTATACAGTACAGATGAGACAAGTTCAAGTCTAGGATGACCTTACTCTCTTTTTTCTTAATTAAGTCGGTTGTGATAGGGGCACATTGTTAATAGAGACATTTTAAAATCTTGTCTTAGGCTTATTGGAAGACGAAGTATCTAGCCTAGAAGACATTATACTCATCCAGTTAAAGTAATGCAGTAAAGGGAAAGAGAGGCCTCATGTCAACCATTTTCTTATCCACACATTCAGCCATTTGTTCAGATAATACAGACTGCTCCGTGTAGATACAATCATTCATTTCTCCTGTTTTCCCAGAGGATTGCCATTAATTACTAGTCTACAATCATGTAAACCTTGGTTTTCTAGGCTGGGAAACTGGAAACACAAATTTGATTTCACATCTTGTAACACTTAGGGAATTTACATGCATACTTACAATTCCAGGAAGAAAACTCTAATCAAATGTAATACTTTTTCATTTGAAGCAGAAGACTCGGACTATTTATTTGTCTTTTGAAGCATATGTGCTCATTACGTTGTGAGTTGTACGCAGAGTTTCCACTGATGTTTCTCACATATTTATATCAAACAGCCAACATGTATTCTGTCATGTCTGGTTGAGCTATTTTCTTCAATACTTACTGGTACAGTGCAGCTCAAATATAGATTCTGATTGGTCACAAGCAAAGTAAAATGAATAATTTGATGATTGAAGAGCATTATAGGCACCATTGTTCATCAGACAGGACCACGGTGAAGTTAATAAATCACTTCTAAATCGCAGTAAATCACAGCACTGTTGAGATTCAACTGCCTCAATATCACTTTGTATCCAGAACCGAGTTAATGAGACGTAGCCTAAAGTCCCATCATTTCTTCCACATCAGTTCCTTCCTCAGTGAGATTCACGTGTAGAAAAACTTATTCAGGTTCCAGAAAGCTCTCCTCTTTGTAGCTACTGAAGTATTACTGCTGAAGAAAACGTAACTTAGACATTTAATGTTCGGCTTCATCTGAATCGCAATCAGCTGAGGTTCAGAGTTCACCACTTCCAATGTGTTAGTAAATTAAATACCTCATTAGATGTAATTAGGAAAAATAAAGCAAAAAGGCAAACAAATACGCGCTGTTCTAATCAGCACGACAAAATATCTCTGTTAACAAACAAGATGAAATTGCAACATTTTAAAGTTTGCATGAAGCGCTGAAAGGAGTTTCAGAGACATTCCCAACAAAAAAGCATCAAATTCGGCCTGTTAAGTATGGTGGGGGGTCGGCATCTCCTCCAAAGACCCGGAGAACTTTGCTATGGTACAACTCTTTGAAATACAATTGAAGGATATTTTAAAATCTAATGACTTTTGATGAAATCGAGTCACCTTTCACCGTATTAACAAAATCAGTACAGAAATGTGAATAATTCAGCCGTCTTACTTTCCAGATGTGAATCTGAAAACCTCTGGGCCGGCTTGTAAAGATGACAACAGAAGAGAGGAGCTGGGAATCCCGAAGATATAGAGCCATGCTGGAGGAGGAAGGGTCAGGGATCCTTCTCTGTACGGTTTAACCTTGTGAAATGTAATAGGAGAAGACTAAGTGCTGTCCTACTCGCCAAAGGAGGCTGTATCAAATATTAATAGCAAGAATGTCAATAAGTGAAGCGCTGATGATTTTGCAGGAAATAAAAATCAATTACTTTTAATATGGGATGTTTTTTTTAATCCCTTTGTATAAATGTGTTTATGTTCGCAGGTTAATATTTCTAAATTGTATGGATACGAGATGTTAAGGCTTTTTTATTCACCATGTATCAATACCGACTCCATCTATTGATATTGAGACATAATAACACTAATCAATACGCACTAGAGAAAAACAAATACATGGCGCATAAGCATGTCAAAGTTCTGACAAGTCTTGTGTTTTAAGTAACACATTTTTCAGTTATTGGCTCTGTAATCATTATTATCACAGCGGGACAGGAACCTAATTAGACGTGTTATCCAAGCATGCGGCGTTGTAGATTCTCCCACCTGTTTACAGAAGCTCAGGCATAGTTACTGCTCACTGCTAGGTCACTGTGTCTTCAGTTTGCTCTGACCTCACATCTGTATTGAGTGCGTTTGTTGCATTTGGTTCACCTGAACTGAAGTTAGACGCTGTAATCACAGCGTATAAGTCAGCGACTTTGACACAGCAACACATGGGAATAAAACGTGAGTAAAACCAGAGCTGAGTTCAACTGATGCTTCTGATCTGGTGGATATTGTTTTCCTGTCATAAGGGGGGGAAAATTACAAATCAAATGACTTAATAATGGAGCAGGAGGTGTTTTTTTGTTTATTTCATATGAACCAATACCAATCTGCCGACACATTTTGAAAGCCTGCCTGGCTTATTGTCTCCTGCAGCTTCAGCCAATATTGATTTAAGAGCGCAGACATGCAGGGTATTGCTGTAATGTACGCACATAGGAAAACAGCCCTGAGATAAACATAAAGCATTATAGGAGAAAGCATTCTTTATAGGCCTGGTGTCTTTACAGTTTAACCTAGTAATCCAAGGTTTGCAGAAAAGTCCGCTTGGATTTGTGTAAAGTGAGCCATCCTTTTGATTTTGAACTTCTACATACAGGAACACATCTGGGCCTACTGGTTTATATTTAATACGATAATCAAAAAGAACAAATGTGTCTGACTTTCAGGCTTCTGTTGTGTCTGTCAATATGAAGCTGTTGACTCTTTCAGATGGCAGAAAGGGGAGAATGACGGTTTATACTGATCATTCATTTTGCCAAAAATCTGAATGGGAACCTATTTTTCTTCAGTGGAAAGTTTATACTGTATTTTTAAAGGTCTGAATGTGTAGAAGGTTAAAGTACAGCTTGTTTTATTTAAAGTAATCCTTTGCCAGCCAGACTTAAGAGAAAAACAACTCTTGGTAATTGGCCGGCTTTGGAACCTATTCACCTCATTAACTGTGCACTAAAAAGCAACTAAGATCACCAAGTTTAGGTGGAAGGAAGGAAAAGTTATCCTGAGTTTGTCACTGATTTACCTTTTTTTTGTTATAAAATAGGATGGTAAAAACTTGTGGTGTGCAAAGTTGATTATTTCAGCAAACAAGAAAAGATTGCATGTGTGTGAGGCAAAAAAGCAAAAAAACAGTTTAGACTGATTTTTTTCTATCGCTGACTCCTAATTGCCAACAAATTTACCCATCTTCCTTTAGCATCATCACTAATTTTTCTACAACAATTTTTCTTCTGATCTTTAATTTCAGACACTGAAAAGTGTCTCGTTAATTTTTGAACGTCTCGGAAAGGTCATTCTTGATTCAGCACCCACAGTCAGCTTGCAGGGAAAGTCTGCAGCAGAAGGATTTACAGTGACATTCCCACAGGAAAACCTTGCCTTGGCAGCACTGGCTTGTTTTAATTAGTCGAACCGCTATCAGTCATCAATCAATGTCCAACATTAATAATGTTCTGACTTGAAGTTCCTAATAGCTAATTTCTTCGAAAACTTCTTCCATTTTCTTACATAAGTAAAGTGGAGAGCGGGGCGTACTCCAGATGAAATAACCTAAACTTCGTGAGCTGCAGCAGCAGCAAACTGAGCTGCATTGCGGAGAAGATATACAGTAAGCTTAAGAAGATGAGTCTGGGTAGAGCTTAAAACAAGCGGCAAGTTTATCTAAGCTGGAAGAAAGAGCAATATTTTACAGCTAATTCTGGCAGCAGAACCAGTGCAAAGTATTAACTCCCCACTTTTTGTCACAATACAGTCGCAAACCTTAGTATTGGCCTAAGCCATTTTTTGTCAAAAGTGTATTGGCATTTCATAAGACGGACAGACGATATGGATGGACAGATACTTTATAAGATGGACAAACACAACGAAGCACAAAACTGTTGAACTGAACGAAAATAAGACCAGATTGAACTTTTTTTGTACTTCGAATGTAAAGAGAGCCATCTTGTTTAAATGTATTTATCACTCTACTGCAGATGGTTTGTTATCAAACCCACTAACTCAAAAAATGGACACCCAAACCACAACTACGAAAGAACTGCAAAAAAAAAAAAAAAAGAGCCAGCTTCTTCAAAGTCTCCTTTAAGCACGGCAGGGAAAGCTGCTGGAGGAGATGAAGGGAGGGAAACTCGAAACCACCAGGGATCAACTGGAGCAGCCCGTTAAACAGCAGTGCAGTGATCCGGTACAGAGTGTCCCTTTAGGAACACCAGCCTCAGCCTGAACCTCCGTCTGCTGAGTTCAACATCATTCCTGATTGGTCTAGATGAGTGGTCTCAAACTGCTTTCCTCGAGGGCCGGAGCCCTGCAACTTTTACATGAGCCCCTGGTCCTACACACTTGAATTACCTGGTGAAACCACCTCACCATCTCAAAGTCCAGTAAAAAATAATTCATGTGTGTTGCATAAATTGAAAAGGTGAAGGTTGAAGTTATTCAGCTTGTATGTGCCTATGCCCTTAATGGGAAATCAATGGCAAGTGTTGAGAAGTTGATCTTCACAGAAACTATCCATTCAGTCTCACAGAGCCTGAGCTGTTTGCAAAAATGAATGTCGGCCTCTGGATGGAGAAACAGAGACAAGCCTCAAACGATCCCACCTGTAACCGCCACAAAAGGCACTGATTCAGAATGTCAGGCACTCCTTTTAGTTTTATTTGTAAAAAACGTTTATAACCTTGTACTTTAAAACTAGATAGTTATTACTCATTCCATGCTTTATATCCTAGTTTCAGTTATTGCGTAATGTGGCCTTCTGAAATCATTTCTTCATGTTCCAATGGCGTCAATACACCTTATTGTGTTGTGTAATGAATAGTTTCCCCGTATTGCCTTGTGCCGAATCTAAATATTAATGCTGAAAATGTTTGTAAGTGACGATCCAGCGGGACTTGACATGAGCTCTGCTTGTGTGCATGAGGGAGGACTGGATCTGGGGGCGATCTGTTTCCAGATGGAGTTCTCGTTTACCCTTGTGCGTTACATTAGAGCTGTTATCACGTCAAGGGTAATTGGAAGTGTGGGCCGGAATACCAAACATAAAGGCTGCCAACCAAATGATGGCGAAAGAAAACACAAAAGGCTTAGAGCAATATCAAAGCTTGAGAGGTGAGATGTAGCGCAGTGGATGCTTACAGTTTTAAATGTTCTATAATCCAAATATAATCAAATCAAACTTTATTTTTCAGAGCTTTATTTTTTTCAAAACAGGAGAAACAGTAAAGTAAAGATTGTTGATGGAGTTCAGCAGTTCAGCTCGGCAAATCAGCTGCTGCGCGGCAATAAAGAAACAAAAATAGAACAGCAATGATAACAAATATGAAAAATAATAATCACAGATTTAATATAAAGCAATTTTATTTTAACAGCTGAACATTTTGACTTTGAGAAAACAACCCTTAAAAAAATAAATGACCATGTTGTAATTACTGGCACACGATTTCTATCAAGTGGAAGAAAGCATTTTGGAATCAGTCTGTAATTTGTGTTTCAAAAACAAATGTCTCCAAAAGTCTAATTATGCAAATTGGTCTGTGGCCTAAAAAGAGAGCTTACAGGCCTCAACAAGCTGTTACACCTGGCTGATTGATGGGAAACACGGCCCCAACGAGAGCGCTGTCAGCCGAAACAATGGACAGGGTTATGAAACTCCTTCAAGTAGGTAAATCAACATAAAGAAGGGGGGGGGGATGTGGGTTGTTTCCAGTCAGCTCTGTCCAAAATTCAGAGCGAGCAAAAAACAGTAACGTTGTCCAAGAAGAACATATAACACACTTCTTGTCTCTTCAAAGCCACAAGCTTCAAATAATGGTCGTACGATTTTATTTTACAAAACCAACATAAAATAGTTTATACTTGTGAAATGAAAATTATTAGATTTTTATTTTTTTTTATCTGAAAATACTTTGAAATCTCTAAAGAAAATTGAATAGCAGAAGTCAGACCAGCGGTGGTCAAGTTACTTGGAAATAGCAATTAGTTACTAATTACTAATTACCTCCTCATAAAAATAATCCAGTTACTTTACTGATTATTTATTCTCAAAAGTAATTAGCCACTTTAATAGTTCTAGTTAGATTTTTTTTAAATTGTGCACAATCTGAATACACTGTAAAGCAACATACCCATTGAGCCTAATGCTATTCTTCCTATCATATACAATTTTATCAAATAAAAATATCTCTTTATAAAACTTGTTTTGCTCTTTTAACTTTATGCACATAGCATCAAGCAGAAAGTGCATGAAATGCCACAGTTTCTGATTTGAAGAACTTTGTTGGATATTCAAGCCTCTTGTCTGCACATTCCACTTTATTTTCAAAACAAGCAAGTCTTTCTCCTGTTAAATTGTATTCCTCCATATTGCACCGAATAAAATAAAATGGTTTTTGTGCGTATTTTTTTCCAGTAACATAACCGCAAATCCAATGCTGAGGTGGTAGAATCTCTTTATGGACGGGCAGCAAGAACAAAGTGGCAGGAAGTCACTGTTGAAATGAGGTCTGAGAAACTGTGTTTGCAGTTTCTTTATGGCATAAGCCATAAGGAATACAACAAATAACTAATAGTGCAATTTACTGCAGACACACTTAGCACTTACTGGTGACAGCATCATGTTGTGACTACACTTATTCTTCAGTTGGGACAGCAGAAAGAAAAGTTGCAAAAGGCTGTAAAAGAAGAGAGACGGGGATAGAGGCTCCCCTTGCAGCAGGAAATTATCACTAAACAAACAGAGCTGCAGTGGAATGATGCAGATCTAAGTATATTAATGTGGTAGCTAGGCCCAGACCTGAATCCAACAGCAAAACTGCTGCAAGTCTTGAAATGCTCTCTTGCCAAACTTGACCTATTTTGCAAAGAAGAAGAAGCTACATTTTCAGTCTTTTTCCAGCTCCTTTTGCAGAGAGAAGTATATCTACAACAGAGTAAGTCAGAGGGGAGAGGCAGTGAAAGCGTAAGTGGTACTGAGTGACGAGCCGATAGGAAAATGCATGTTTGATGCCATCGCAAAGAAACATATATGGATAAATTGCTTAAGAGAAGGAGGACATTTCAACGCTGATGATACAGCACTGCATCACAAGTGAGGAATCAGGGCAGACGGTCATTATCTTCTGCTCAGGTCGACTTTCAGACTCTTTTCTCTTCTAATCAATTGAAAGCCTGTTTTATGATAATGCATCTTGCCACCAGCAAATCAACTCAATAACATGCACAGCAAATGTTTCCAGTCTAATCCGAAACCAAGAGGGTGTATGGCAAGGCACCGTTCTGCAAAGTTAATCCGTATAATGCTTAATATTAAAGTCCATGCCTTCAAGAATATCGATGATATATTTGTTGCAAGGAGCTAAACACATTAAAATCACTTTTTGCTCAATTTTTCTGGTCACCTTTAAGTGAATTTGTTTTTAATGACAAATCAGCTTTAAAAAGTAGGACTAATCCAATAGCTTAAGATGGCTTTATTTTTTCGTTTATATCAAATAAAACGTAAAAAGTTACTGAGGTAGTCCTAATATATTCAGGGGGTTTTTCTGTTCTCAGTGATGGAGGATATTTGTGAAGGAAAAATGGCTAACCCGGGGCTCAGGGAGGTGGCAGAGATAAACTGCACAACTGATAAAGCTAATTGAAGGAGCAAGGTGTTGAGCACTGATGAAGCAGAATGAACGGGAACTGTCTCAGTTGGCCAGAAATTTGTTGCGTATGAACTGTTGCTGCAGACTGCAGCACAAACATGATGCAATCCCATTTTTGTGCCTCGTTGAAGGAACACAAACTTTCGTGATGCGTTTAACCTTTGGGGGACCCAGCGGGGCGAAATAAAATATTAACTGTCCTAAAAGTTGAAAGCACTGGAAGAAAACAGTTTCCTACCAATAAACAATTAATGATCACACAGTTGCAGAAGAGAGGATCAGGGAAGAAAAGAAATCTGACTTTTTTTTTCTCAGAATTTTGACTTTTGATCTTAAAAGTTTTCAATCAAAATTCTGAGATTAAAGTCAGAATTTTGGGAAGGGAGGTTTCAGTGGCCCTGAATCTCTTCTGTGCCACAGATTTCTCTGTGGAACAAAGAAAAATCTTGTTGCCATTTGAAATGACAAAACTGCAAAAAAAACAAAAAAAACAGCAGAGTTGTAAAGACTGTTGGGCGTAGTAATGGTTTGATGGGAGGAATGATCTGTGATGACGCTCCTTTGTGCACCAGGGATGCATTAGTCTGTCAGTAACGGAGCACTCCAGTTCAGCAACAGCGCCCCCTGCACTCCAAAAGATCCATCCGCCTCAGCAGAGAGCGTCCTCTCTGATTCTTTCCGTAAGAAGGCATCAGTTCAGATATCCGCCACTGGCTTTCTATTTCACATTAAAGCCCTCAAATTCATCTGAAATCAACGTTTCCACGAGTTTACATCATACTGCACTGTAAATATGGTCATTGGTTCTGTCTAATGAAAACCAGTTGATAACTTAGCATTGTGAATGAGAATGTTTTGCTTTCTGAAATGATTTGTAGCTTGGAGCAGAACAAAACGGTACTTCTTATTATCAGCAAAGCTGATCATGATTGTTTTGTTTGCTTTCATGAACATGAATTTAATAAGTACTTGTTGTTGGTACCTAATTAAATTTTGACTTTTGTCTGATTTATGCCAGCGGTATGTTATGCAGGGTTGGCAAGAGGTTTAACGTTTAAAAGCTCCCACAGTACATGGCGCATATATTGACCTTCGTCTTCAGTCAGACCTGATAAAATCTGCTTATTCTCCTGTGTTTCAAGACGCCTTGTTTTCTTATGGACGCACACAGACTATTATTTAAATGTTGTAGCCTTTGAAAACAGCATACAGTATAATGTAGACACTTTGGATAGTTACCAAACGGGAGCAACAGCAGCTCGTCAAACTACTGTGCAATAACACAACAAGCCTCAATGTGTCTGACTCTATTAAAACCTGCTGGATGCCAAAGCACTACCCAAATCAGAAACTGAGCTAAGTGGAGGGGCCCCGCCCAACACTTTTACACACATACACTCACACACACACACCCAATTTGTCATTCAACACTGCAGAGAGCAAGAGGAGTGCAAGAAGAACAATCGCAGCTCTGCCGCGGCGGCAGAGAGAGAGAGAGAGAGAGACCTGGAACCGGACCATCTGAAATTAACATATAGAATGTGATAAAAATGTGAAATGCAAAGCTGAGCCGTGGTTTTGTGTTCATAATGCAAGCTAGTCGTGTTTCTTTAGGACTGTGACTCTGCCCACTCACAGTCTGTGCGTATATGTGAGGAGTTAAAAGGGAACCTATAAATACTGAGCTTTTGGAGAGGAAGAAGAGAATGAACTGTTCCACATGACTGGCTCAGTCACCTCAGCTGTCGCCTTTTTTTTTTAGTGTAACTTGGATACAGGAAAAACCAGAAAGGATGGTGATGGTGGTGGAAGTGGAGGTGTGTGTGTGTGTGTGTGTGTAGGGGGGGAACGTCCTAGATGAAGCCTGCAGAAATCATAGCATGTGGACTAATATCTCACTGAACATTTGCAGCCATCACACAATGGCAGTGCAACACTCAGCACTATTTTTAAGATAATCTCCACAGAGGTGTTATGAAATAAGGAGCCATCTTCACTTCTTTGCATTGCTTCCCTGATGATGCGTGCACCAACACTGCCCCCTGCTGGTTATATAACCCACAGCCGACTCCAGGTACTGTTTCCTTTTATCTGCAGTCTGCACATGCTGTTCTTCGCTTGTTTTGATGCCTTGGTGGAAGCTGACACAACAGGAACGATCAAATGAGCAGAACCATGCCATAAATCAGCTTACTCATTATTTTGGCTTTCCTCAAAGCCAGCTGGAGGCGTGGATCTTCATAAGAGAGTGCCTTTGCGTTCCCATATGTTCACGGATCATAAAGAAGATTTCAGTAAATCACAGGCGACTCTGTGGCAGTTTGAGATTTATCAAAAACAACGCCATAAATTACCAGTGAATGAGTTGGTTCCTGGTATGTAAAAGGGACTTAACATATCCATCTTTATTTTATTTTATTGTTGTTTTTTTTTATTTATTTATTTATTTTTGCTGCAAGCGTAAGCTCACAGTGAAAATTTTTGAAAAACAATCAACCTTTTATTTGACAAATTGCATTCAGAGCTTATGTTAAAAACTGTACTGTTTAGAAAAAATCCTTTCTATTCCTTTATACACTCTTTTATGAGATGCCAGTGAAGGAACATTGATTTTGTCTCTGTGTCTTATCTGTGTTAAGCTTTTTTTTTCTTTTTAATGAACCAAGCCCACAGCACTACAGCACCACCACTTTACTTAACAGTTGGCATGGGTTGATTTTTTTTTCTTTTTTTTTGTGTATCCATCTTTCTTTAAAACCAAATTTCTTTAACTGTTTTTTGTTGTTACTGTTTTAATTTAATATGTCAATCTCAATTTCATCTGGTCTAGTTAAAGTCCCAGAGGTGCTTAGGAATCTCCACATTTTTTGTGTCTGATGGAAGGACAGTAAACTCTTTTTCTGCCATCACTTCCTGTGATGTTGGTAGTGTTTCAACTATTTCAAGGTTGATATAAACTCTTGTTAAGCCAAAACTCCTATTTAGAAGAATGACTAAGAGAAATGCTCACATTATGTCACATTTTACTTTTACATTGTTGTATTACTAATTATATGTTCTTACAAAACTTGATCAGTTTAAATAAGCACAAAAAAAAGTCTGAGTTAAATTACATATTCCACTTTAAGGTTATCGATGAAAAAAAAAAACAACTAACATTTATTTAAATACTTTTTACACATTCCACTAGAAATACCTATAAATGTGGCTGGTGCTTTTTATATAAAGTTTCTTATTTTTCTGCATTTACAAAAGATGATGCAACACAATAAATTCTGGATGTCTTGTGTATGAAAAATTTCCATGTAATCTTAAAGTTTTTCTTTTGCTGGTTTCCACCAAAGCCCCCTTATTTCGCAAGGAAACCCTATAGCTCTGAATGACAGAATACAAGTAAAGCACATTTTCAATTCTTTCAGATATTTACATCTCCAACTGAGTAGATGGAAGTGTACTAACTTCTGCCACAAATTACATCGACGTTTAGAATAAACCGAGCACAAACATATGAACTTGACATCCTGCCATATTTTCCAGTAACATAAGCTGGAGTTTTCTCTATAAGTCTTGTCTATTTTTAGCTTTAAGGCTCTGATAAGGAAGACAACTGTGTTACCACCTTGACAGGAAAATATAAAAAAAAACAAAAAAAATTTCTGGATCACAAATGCTGTGAGTTTTGTAGCACGAGGATACATCAATTAAACTTGTTCTGTCTAAGAAAGATGTTTTCATCAACCCTTTTCTGTCTGTTGTTCTTGTTATTTTAGCATAATCAAAGTAACCTTTCCCTGTTGTGAAATGCAACCAAAGTGACCCAGTTTCTGCCTCAGGAAAGCTGCTAGTTAAACATGAGGCATCTGAGCCTGCTAATGACCTGCCTTTTCCCTCATGTGCATCTCCGTTATGCAAATGAATCCAGCAAGGCACTTCCAAAATCTAATCAGATCGTCTGTTCTCTGAGAGGAGAATGTAGAGGAATTTGGGAGTTTCTATTATGAACTGCTGATTTAGAAAAAAAAAAAAAAAAAAAAAAAAGCTTGGCCAACAAAGACTGGTTTGTCCTAAAAAAATATTAACCCTGTGGGATGAGGTTTGTTTGATCTTTTTCATGAATTCATTCATAACACATGGTTAAGCTTTTACATTAAAAATAGATGGTTTTATCTGCACCTATATGTAACATATAGATCAAAAGAAAACATTGATGTTATTGAATTTAATCTAACCAAATTTATTTTTGGCTTATTTATGAAGCACAACAGGCAAACAAGTCTGCAGTTCAAATACCATTCAACCCAAAACAGTCATCTTCAGATTCAAGTCTGAGTCATATAACGCAGGTCAATGCCAGTTAGTAAAAAAAAACAAACCTGTCTCTCAAAGAAAACCAGCAGATTGCATCCTGTCATGCACCAGTGCAACCAGCACACCAATTAAACTGACCAAAACAAATCTGTAGGAATACCGCAGTTCGGTGTCTGCAAAGTGTTTGTTTATATGACGATATTCTCACGTTTTTGATATTCTCACGTTTTAGTGCTGGATGGTTTTCTTGCCGGTTTCTTAATCTTTTGCTCCCTTTACAAATTCTGAAGAACTCTGCATAAGAAGGTTAGTTTTACTTCTAGTCAGAATAAATTTTTAGGTCAAATTAAAAGACAACTTTAAACCTAAATCTGCTGGGAAAATAAATAAATGTGTTTTGTATATCTATTTATATTATCGTCTATACCCTTTTTTGGTAAATATAAAAGCGCAACGTGTATTTTACAAGTACTAATTTTTTCACAACTATTTTTTCTTTTTTGTAGTTTTTTTGATGTCAGCCAAAAGTCCTGACTTTTGCTACTTTTTTGCTACTGACTGCTACTGACAAATATAAATTTAAAATGATGATAAAAATTATATTATTTATTACAACTATATCTATATAGTTATATATATGTATTATATGTATTGACCAAAAGAGGGAGAATTAAAATTCAAGCAAAAGTTGCTCTTAGCTGTCCTATTAACTGCATTGTTATAAATCGCTTTGGATAAAAAGCATCTGCCAAATGCCTGAACATAATAATACTGGGAAAAAAAGAGATTGCAAGTCATAATTCTTTCCACTAGATGGCAGTGTTTCCTCTTTTTCCACAGAGGCTTGAATAAACATGTTTTTCCGCCTCCTAACATGCAGAGACTCTTTCCTTCAGAAATAATCACTTATTTGTTCAGCGTAATTTGTAACTGCTGCTGCACACAGCATCTGTTATTCAGTCAGTAAAGAAACCTAGCACAAATGTGTCAACTAAATAAACAGATTGTATAATTCTACTACAAGGAACCAACTATCAGAAACTGTTTATTAAACAGCTGTGAACATAAAACTAAGGCAAGAATGGCGAAGTAGCATTAATGAATTAATTAATTTGTGTTTTTACTCACACAAATTAATGTCAGGAACTCTAACATTTTATTTGTCACAACTGCTGTGCAGAATATTTTCGTAACATGCAAATAGGCACTATGATCTGAAAACGTATTTACTTCAAATGCTTTCACTTTCCACAAGCTCTGGTGTGTTGTAATAGTTGGTCTTTTATGTTTTGCAGTAGATCAACAAAATGTTGCACAACGTGCATCTGTATGTGTTGTGTTTGGATTTAGTTTCTCAAACTACGTAGGAACTTTAAGAACCTATGTGTCATTTTTACAGCTGAAAAAAACGTTTTTTGGGGGGTACGGCTTTACTAGTTTTGCACATCTGGTAGATGTTGTCCATTCTTCTTTGCAAAATAGTTGAAACTCAGTACAGTTGGCTTGAGAGCATCTGTGATCAGAAATCTTTCAGTCTTGCCTGAGATTCTCCAGGGGATATACTGAAGCTCCAGGCTTTGACTAGGCCTTTCAAACATAAAAACATGATTCCATCATAAATTGAATGATTCCAGTCAGAAATATCATTCCATCATATTTCTGACTGTATGCTTAGGACTGTTCTTCTGAAAGGTAAACTTTTTCCCCCGTTGTAGGTCTTTCACAGCCTCAAACAGGTTTTCTTCTAGTAATACTCTTTGTTTACTGCCAGCCTTAGATTTACACAACATAAAGCATTTTGTTTGTTAAATCACAGTCTCATCAATACAAAGATCCTTCTTCTTCATGTTTGCATTTTCTCTGCAATAACTGGTGACTACCATCTGCTACTATTTAAAAAATAGGAAAGAAAACGCTTTGAGTACTTTTAAAATTTCAGGTTTTTTAATAAATGTTATTTAGATAATGTTATACGAGGCTATGAAGAGGCATCAAGCACATAATTCATCAGTAAGGCACACCTTCCTGATCCACTCCACGATTATTAGCAATTTAGATGAACAGCAGTCTGACTGGCCGGTCCATTAACAGGACATGAGCCACGAGTGATTTGATTTATAGCTTCCTGTCGGAGGTGCAGAAACCGGTCCTGGGCACAGTAATTGGTTAGTGTTGATCCTGTGATATACACATAACAATGATATTGATTATTCCCAAATAAATCTCAACCCTGGAAATGAGCCCGAGCGGAAACGGCTCCAGCGTTCTTGGGGGACACATCAAATAAATGATCCCCATAAATGGAAGGAGATGGAACGGAAAATGCTGAAGGAGAACTTTTGCAAGGTAATGAAGAAACCTCCCATGGATGAGCAAAGGACCCCAGAGGTTGAGTTTCTTCCTGTTGCTGATTCAGTATAGATTCTTCATTTGTTTAGGAATGACGCATTATAAGAAGAAAATAAGATATTAGCTTTTTTCCCCCCAGAAACCTAAAATCTAGTGGCTTCTTCACCTCAACAGGGTTTTAATTAATGGCGATTAATCTAGTTTCTCCTGACAATTTTATTCTAAAGTTTCTAATCCTGAAAATGTGATTATTTGAAATGGCAGTTATCATTTAATTTAGTCCCCCCCCCCCCAAGTATTTCACAAAGCTTAGGTTACAGATTTCATTGTCATCGGTTATCAATTATAACAAATGCCGCGCTCAATACGGCACATACATCCAACACTTAATGAAGTGTTTAAAGCAATTAATTAGGTCCAGCTCTGCTGACAGATATTGGCCTGTTGCTCTAATGGCTCAGTGCATTTACAGGAGTCCATCCGATAATCTGCATTATTATAGATGAGGAATCATCTTGTGGATTAACAGCGCAGGTGGTCGTCTGCTGGGACAAAGCTAGATGATATTTCTGTTATAAAAAATGCAGTTATGAGACTACAGGAAGGTCTTGATCTTTCTATTCCGCACAATGTCATAAATACACAAATCAATGCCGTAAATGTCTGGCTTTTACTTAAGTCAGGAAATGGCCCCTGACTTGCATCCAGAGGAAAGTAATCTGATCGGCTCGTCCAATTGATTCATTTAAACAGTCCCATAAATTTTGTCCAGTCAGCTGGACACTTTGCTGTCATGCCTTTATCAGCTCGTTCAAAAATCCACAGAATAACACAATATATACATGTTTAGAAATGCACACTTCAGAAGACATCTGAGTGTGATGGTAGGCAAATTGGTATCAATAAACCATGTTTCAGTGGTTAGTGCTAATTTTTTCCATTTAATTTCCAGATGGTTGGTCCCAGGAATATAATAATCTTATTTTCAGAGACATTCACATGTGGTTTAAGTTTCACAGTGATGCTGTACCTTTGCATAGTCATTGGGTATTTTTCCAATGGGGATGCAAATATTATTTCTCCTTTCTTAGACTGCAAAGGAAATTAATTATCAGCCAATTTTACAGGCAGCAGATCAATTTGGCTATTATGCAGGGTTTAAAACCTGCATACGCTGAATGTTATCGGCATAAATAGAAGAGATTACATTAAAAAGGAGTAGAAGAGGAATTGTGCAAACTGACAATAACCGTGGCGTTGATATCAAGCCTTGAGGAACTCCACATGCTGAACAGGCTTTAATAGAGAAACTTCTACTCAGAAATAAGAGTCCTTTAGCCTAAAACACTGTGATCCAAATTCTGCACAAAACAATTTGCAGCATCATCAGCCACTGAAAAAAAAATAAAATTCAGCTGATCATCCTTAGCTTTTTCTAAATTATTCTAAGAAAGACTAAAAGCAGTTCTAAAGCCAAAATGGAGTCCAGCCTATACTAGAAACCTGTACCTAAACAAATTGTTCACAGGAAACACTATTTATTTGCAGAACAATCCTTTTGGGTATTGACCAGCTTAAGTGTCTTATATTTTTAAGTAAAAAACATAAATTTTAGTCAAAGTCCCCTAAAAAAATAAAATAAAATAATATATTGCCCTTAAATTTAGCATTAAAACAGAGAAACTGCGAATCAGACACAAGATACCTGTGATGTAGAGGAATATTTCCTTACAGTTCACAACAGCGACCTTTCCCACCGAGGTTTTCGCATGCAGGTACATTTCAAAAGTTTATTTTGGGCAACACCCCTGGTCACTGAATGCTCACCACATTGAACGTTGGTCCTTTAAAATTTGTGCTGTTTGTGAGCATGAATAGAACGAGTGAGGAACATGTGTGCAGGAGGTTGGAGATTATGAGTTCCTGCACAATTTTCCGCCTCGATTTGCACCCGGCCTGTAAATAAGAATCTTGATTTCCTAATGCAGAAGAACAAACTTTAATAGAAAAAGTTCTTCCTGCAGTTATCATAATGCATTTTCAATTTTAGATACAGACAGAATATGTTTTTTTTCCCCCTCTGCCCAATTTCCACTTTGAGTTATCCAGGGAAGGACTGAAATGTCTTGAAATTACTCAAAGGAAATAATAATACTGTAACAATCAGCTATCATGTGGTCTACAGGTTATCTCGATTTAAACTGATTTAAACAGTATTTAGAGGTAATATGGTTTAACTTAGTGAGAAATTAGGAGCTTTAGGATTCAATTAATTAACAAACTGGCCTTCTCAATAAAGAATTAACTGGTAATAAATAGTTTTTTAATGAAGTGGGAAGAAAAGGAGGTTTACCATTAGAGCAAATTTATTCATTTTTTGCATATAAAACTGTCTGGCTGAGGGAAAAGAGACCAGGACTAAAGTGCATGCTTATGGAAATTTAAAAAGGAGACAGGAATCTGCTCAGCACTGTAACCGCACTGTAATAAAAAAAATGTAAGCCACCTGTATTATGCAGAAATATATGAACATGTCTTTTAAGAAATGCCTCATCCAGTTATTCTTACTTATTCTTAAATGTATGATATGGTGGACTAATATGAAGGTAATTACTTTGCTATAATTGTTAAGCATATTCACTTAAGCTTATATAGGTCAGGTGAGTTTGCTGGTCTGATAACAGATGGCTGACTTTGATAAAACACAAGATGACAAGTGCACAATTTTCCTCCAGACTAAGACTTAAGAAAAAATAAGAATAATAAAAATAAGAGAAAATTTACTGAATTCACTTTAATCTGCATAGAGGACCCAAAATCAATGGGCAAACACTCAGTACTTTGCACTCTTATAAGCATCACATCACTATAAGCACCCAGCATCTTTAGTTATGGTATTCTGTGGTTTACACACCTCCAGAATGTCTATAACAACTATTTTTATTGACTTTGTTATATTCCAGTGTGATAAAAACTGAATTTTGGGTTTTTTGTTGAAGCTACAAGCTTTAGCAATCAAACTGGACAGAAATAAAGGTTTGAAAGATATTAATTACTCTGTGTACTGAATCCATTTGACATTCACTTTTTGGACTGAATTAGTAAAATAATCCAACATTCCTCACATACAAAATTAAGTAGATCGAGTACTGATGTTCCTTTAAATTCAGGTCCGGATGCTAAAGGTTTTATTACGATCAGTCGGCGGAAAGACGCATGACGTCACATATCTCGTGGGTTGCACATCTCGATCCTTTCAGTTTCCCCACGGAGTGGAGGACGGTCCGGATCAAAGTGTCACTACTTTGTCTTTTCACCTGCTCTGCATGGGAGGATTTTTTTAAAAATTTTTATTTCATTTAATTTTTTTTACTTTTTCAGATGTTGGGGTATAATTTAAGCGCATTGATGGACAAATCCAACTTTCTCCGAACCTTCATTAAATTCCACTAATTGCTTAGAGCAGCGACTCTTTTCGCTGTTGTGCTTTTAGAAAGTTTGTCCTCCTCATGCGCAACTCAGTCAGCGCGCCTCGGCTGCTCAGTCAGAGCAGGCGGCACAGCAGCGGAGCGAAGTGGGAACAGTCAGTCAGCGCTGATTCATGACTTAGGCTACTTGTTCTGAGGGCTTTGCAGGAAACACACAAAAAAAAAAACCTCCGACGGATTCACAAGGCGGTGGTTTTATTCCAGAATCTGGATTGTCCCTGTCGGATCTAACACAATGCGTCGTCATTTCAACACACCTGAGCTGCAACCAGACGGAAAGTGGATCGATCTGACAAGTTCTTCTCACAGTTTATTTTAATTCCAGCAACAGTTGATTAGATCCTGAAAAACATCCAAAAAGCGCAATGATTTTAACTTTTGTCTTTATTTTATCCATTTGGGGTAAGTAGCTTTTTTTTCTTTAGACTTCTAACATTTCCATAAACTGCATCAGATTGATTTAACTTCATTTTCTCGCTGTAAATCCATTTTTTTGTGTTATGACTGATCAAGTTTGTAGCGCTCACTCCCTATTTTACGCCATCATATTTTCCTTCTCAAGCGCTGGCGCGCGTAAAACAGTCTAATGGTTTCCATTTATTCACAAACCTCACTTGAGTTTTCCCCCGACTCTCAGATTCGGTGGTCACCTTGAAAGGTGACGGCGGCGCAGCCTCCCGCGCAGCCCGTCTGGACTGTGTGAAGGCCAGCGAGCATTGTCTGAGGGAGTACTCCTGCAGCACCAAGTACCGGGTGATGAGGCAGTGCGTGGCGGGGAGGGAGAGCAACTTCAGCGCGGTCACCGGTCCCGAGGCGCAGGGCGAGTGCCGCAGCGCCATAGATGCCATGAAGCAGAGCTCCCTGTACAACTGCAGGTGCAGGAGAGGCATGAAGAAGGAGAAGAACTGCCTCAGGATTTTTTGGAGCATATTTCAGAGTTTACAAGGTGAGCTTTAAACTCAAGGGAGGCATAATGCATAGAAAATATACGCAAATACAATGAATAATTCAGTTCAGGGTTGGCCACTGTAATACAGGTGTCTAAATCTAAATAACAAATGAAACAAATGTTTACTGAATGTCAGACTTTGTTTCTAAAACTCTCTGTTCATTGCAGAATAATGAAGTTCAGGTTTGACTTGTCTAAGTGAATTAGATTTTGAGTAAGACATCCTACCAGAATGGAGTGGAGGTGGCAGAAATGCTTTGACTGAGACGCTTGGTCGCAGATTTGGGCTAACGATGGTAGAACACATCAGGGAAATGAGAGGGAAATTTATTCAATATTAAATTCTGCAGCATTACTTTTGGACCCCAACTTGCTTTTCAAAGCTAGAAGAATGAATAGCAACATACAGCTCTGGAGAAAAAAAAAGAGACCACTTAAAATGATCAGTTTCTCTCATTTTGCTTTTTATATGTGTATGTTTGAGTAAAACGAACGTTGTTCTTTTATTCTATGAACTACTGACAACATGTCTCTGAAATTCCTAGCAAAGATTTAGTGTTTATTAGCAGAAAAGTGCAATGGACTCTTCTTTTTTTTTCCACAGCTTGTCGTTGGAAATATAAATAAACTGACACCTTTCAGTCCATTCTGGTAGCTTATAAAATACTTAAAGCTGAGGGCAGGAATGACTCCACCAGGGTCAAACACCAACCTTGGCAAGAAGGACATATTCATGTGTCATGATTTGCGATTTCATCGGCTGCCAGAATCACACTGAGACACTGGAAATGACCCACACAATACTCCGCGAGAGTGGAAATGTAATGACTTGAGAGCGCGTCATATGAAGTCATGGTTGCCTTCATAAGCTGGAGAGCCCAGTGGCCTCAGGATGTTGGGTTAACTTTGAGTCATCTTACAGTCAGACAGTCGTTTGTTTTATTATCATTACCCTAAAGGTAACAACTGCAACCTCACGTTACAGTCTGAGCTTAGTATGTCTTTTGTGTGCTGTACTATTCAAGCTGCTTCCTTTTTTAAAAAAGTTTTTTAAAGAACAAAAGACAAACTTAAAGAAGAACTTCAATTTAAATATGTAAATATGACAGCAGCTTTAACAGCTGAAGTATTTGTTTCAAACATATAAAAAACTTTATGCATTGGTAACACAATGCAATCAGGTCCTTTTTTTGATTAAGCTAAATAATTATTGGGGTAATTTTTTTTATTACGTATGAGGTCAAAGCATGAACCCTGCTCTATATGAGGAGCATACACTTTGCAAGTAAAGGTTGAGGTATGTCGGGTGTTGGACCATAGGAAACAAGGTAATTTTTTCTCTTTGCCTGTAATTTTATGGGATTATTTTAAAAATAAAGTCAAACTGTTCCTCATTCAGTGACTCAAATTGCAGAAATGCACATATACATTTTCAGCTTTTGAATTCAGAGTCAGCTTTTTCATATTTCCTCATGGCAGATACACATTATAAGCTTCACACATACTGACATGTAATGATGCATGAGGTTCATGAGGTTGTTGTGTAGAGGACAGACCAAACATCTACACAAGCTGGATTTTGATGTGTGAATTGTGTTAATGTGCATTTTTAATGCTCAATCTAAAGTTGAGGACTAAAAAAAGTTGTGCAAGCAAGTCAATGATTGTAACATTCTGTAAATGCAAAAAATAAATAAATAAATTTAACAGATAATACCTAAATAAGAGTGTCGGTTTTCTATTAATACTTTATTATATTATTTTATTTGAAGTGATATGCCGTACAATCTCATCCCAGACTCTGTTAGTAACATTCAGAGAGTTAAATTCTGGTCTCATCTGACCAAACGTCACTGGCATATTCCATTTATTTCTGTAAATAATTTGCAGAAAACTATTAAGCAGTTAGTGTGCATAGAAGCTTTGGCAGCTGTGTGCATTTCTTCATGGAATACACACCTCCAAAGCTCTACATGTGGTCCTTGTCTCTTGGAAAAATCTTTTGATTATAATGCTTTTGAATCCTTTGACAAATTTCCAGCAATAAACATCTGGTCAAGGCTAGTTCACGGGGAAATGAAAATATGTCTGTAGCCAGTGCCATCGCTGTATTTTGCAGCAGTACGATCGTGAAGCTCTACAGAGAACTCTTGACTTTTAACCATCATGAGTTGCTTCTTATGCAATAATAAAATTAATAGGAGGAAGCAGAACTACATTCTATAGATTTCAGGTAATTTCATACATTTTTGTTGCCTCTTCTCTTCATGTTCCTAACATTTATTCCCTGTGATATTCCACTCATTACACATAATTACATTTCTGGAATCATTTGTTTTTGTCTTGTCTAGATTATTTGGGTTTTTACCAATGCCTGGTGTCAATTTTTTGTAAACAACAACAACAACAAAAAAAACCTTTGAAGTATTCAATAGTTGTCAGTCCCTCCATATATAAAGCAAAATACTGCTTCACTGATACGTGATAAACAGAACTGTGCTTCATTTTGGTTGCATACAAAATAAGTTACTTGTTACTTGTCAAAACCGTTGGGAATCCACTTTCGTTTCCAAAGACACTGACGTCCCCACAGGATGAAAGTAATGACAAGGCCCCATTATGCCATTAAGACAAACACACTCTGTCTCTCTGTCTCACACACACATGCAATTTCAAGCACACAGTGTTGACAATTTGTTTTGTTCTGCAGGTAACGATTTACTGGAATACTCTCCATATGAACCAGTCAATAGCCGGCTCTCAGACATCTTCCGCTTGGCTCCCATCATAGCTGGTAAGAGGTTTTTTTTAACCTCCTAAAGGTCTCAGTTTGTGTAGTGTTAAGTCACTGTTTATATCCCTGGTATTTCTCAGTTGCACTCCGTATAAGACGCCACATCACTGCAACACATCCGTCACCGTTTCTGACAACCGCTCTTTTTTCTATCGCCGTCTAGTTTTCAGGCTGTAGCTTTCAATGCCCATTATCCATCACAAAAGCTTTTATCTGCCACTGTGACCCATGGTACACAAAGCAGAATAATTTAGTATATTTGAGTTCCTGCCCTCGAAGCGATGATGAGAGGCCTGCGTGTTTTTCTGCTGTCATGGCGCTAATGCTGAACATCGCATTTATCTGCTAGTTGTGAAATAATCATCCTTTTAGAGCCGAGCTCGATGCGTCTGAGTTCCAGGAACCTGTTAGAGCTGAATCCCTGGATTTTAAAAAATAAATAAATAAAAAATGGCTTGTTTGCTTTTGTGAAAATATAAATGTCATACATGTCCACAGCCATCAACGGTGGACCTGTGAGCATACACTTAGGCAAGCCCATATTTAGTTTCGCAGAGGAGCAATTAGCCATCTGTCTGCATTCAGTTGCAATGATAGAGGAAGAGCTTTGTGACATGTGCAGAACCCTTTGGCACTCCACAGCGTTGGGCTTTCTGGCTGGAGGAATGCATCTGCTGAACTGGCCAGCCGCTATTTCGATGGAAAAAAACATTTGGCTTTGTTGTTTTTTTTTTCTTGTTTTTTGTTTCTTATGCTCTGCCTCCTGCTGTTTCTGGCTCTCGCTGTGGCAAAACCAACTTGCCATATTAGAGTCACTCTGCTCAGCATACAATGACTGAGTGTCTTAATGTATTTCAAACAGAGTGGAGAAAACATTATTAAGATCCACATTACTCTCCTGCAAAAATGCTGAAATGATGAGGTTTGGTGCCTGCCAAAAGAAATATTCCTTTGAACATTATATATTTTTCACGTTACATCCGCAACCATTAATGTATTTTTTTAATAGGTTTTTGGTGTCATAGAAACACAACTTAAGACATAGTTGTGAAATGGAAGAAAATGTGCAATAATAGAGGCAAGTCTTTTGGATTATGTCTACTAGCTTTTCAAATTCTGAAACTGACATTTCTGCTCATTCTTTGCCATTTTTTACCTGGAAGAGTCGTCTACGGTAGAAGGAGGGACCGGGTCGGTCGGCATGCTTTTTTTTTGTCTGTCGGCCATATTGGATTTAACCAAAATAATTTCTTGCATTTGCAGCTGATGACCAGTAGTTGATAGTGTATTTTATGATGCATTAGTGTCCACTTCAGTGGTCTGTGTGCATTTATAATGTAAAAATCCACAAAAAGCACAAGAAAATGGTTTTTAGATAGCTGACCACTGTCGTGACCGCTATGCAGGAAAAGGTTAAGAGGGGTTGTCCAGGCAGATATAAGTATTTATTTTCCACAACATATTCTATTTTGCATGTAGGTGAAAAAAGTTAGACTTTCGTCTCATCTGACCAGACAGAGCACCTCCTTTCACACATTTCAGATCGTTTTTTGCAATCTTGGCTTTCTCTTTCTCTGATTAATGCTCTACTTGCTTGGCCCGCCAATGTATGCACCATGTCTTGGCTCTAACAATCAAAGCAATGCAATATTTTTCTCCTGCTTTACAATCACGCAGTACTTTGTGATGGTTTAACACATAAAATTGCAGTAAAATATATTGACGTTTTTGTTTTAAAACATAAAACGGAAAAAAAAAATTCAAGGGTGTGTAAGTGCTGAAATCAGAAAGATAAAAATATTGTTAAAACTGTTCAAGGTCAACAGAAAATATGACCAAGAGACATCAATAATCTATATTAATGTAAAACTTTCACTACACAGTTTTCACTAAACCATTATATGCCTGAAGTAGCTTAGATGAGGCATCTGGCTGCAAAAAACTGGAATTATTTCACTGAAGAAATGAGAAATGCTGAAATCCTGATCAAGAGATCATTTGGAAACTTGATACACGCCTAATGTGCTATTCCATCAAAGTCAGTGACTGGGAATATGGAAGTCTGACAGGGTAACTTATCAGGATTATTATGTGTTATCACAAAAAACATCACATGTATTACCTATATTATATGAGCATTACAAGCTATGACGTTATGTGGCTGAAGATGAGCAGCAATTTTAACTTGTAGCTGTGTAAACAGCCACAGCGGCCTTAGAAAGAAAAAAAAAAACGTAATTCACCTAATGGGTTAGATATCACAAGTCCATTAACCGTAAGTGACCTCATTCCTGCCTGAAACTAAGCCAAGCATAAAATAATGCACATATGACTCAAGATAGAACTGAGTTATTGACTTGATGGTTGTTGTTAAGCATCCTAAAGTAAAACAAAGGCTCTAGGTGCTTCGACTATTACTCCTTGCTCTGTGTCTCCAAAATTAGTTGAAAAGAAAGTACTGTGTCACACACTTAAATCAACAATTAAGCATGAACAATTAAGCATTACATTATACTATTCATGTTGTTTTCAAAAAATAATAAGAAGTGAAATCCCCATTAAAAGGCAGAATCTGTATATGTAATTAAGGTTCCTTTCTAACAACTAATTTTCTTTTTTTATCCTGATTTTCACAAACTCAAAATTTTTTCTGACCCCAAACATTGTTTAATGCACATGGTTACAACTTTACTTATCTTTATTAATTATATTGGGAATCAGAAGTTAGCTATTCTTTAGCAATAACATACTGGACTGATCACTTGAATGATTGGCATTGAGGAATATTGCTGTTCATTTTATCTTAAGATGCTACAACACATATATTAGCATTAGCATGTAGCTTGCTATATCCAAACTACAGTCCTAGTCCTTGACTCTAGTTTAGTTAACAAGTCATATCTGGATATTTTGGGAAAATAAATATTTCCAAACAGCTCAATTTGTCTTTTTTGTCAGGGAAAAGTGCAGAAGCCTTCTTTTAGCCTGCTGAGAGGTAGGCACAGCAACAGGTAGGGGAGGGGCTGTTCTGCTTTAAAAACATGGTTGTTTTCTGAGTTTAGTCTAACAGAAAATGGTTGCAGTTATATAAGAAACTGGTAAAAGCTGAAATGCCAGGAAGTGACCAATTATTTTAATAATAATATTAACCTACGACTAAATAAAAGTATTACTGTAGTTATACATAAAATTATATTAAAAATAAAAGCAATCTTCTAGAAGTGTAAAATTTGAATTTGTGTGTTTTTTTTTTTTCCTACTTTGGGTGTCATGTAATCATCACATTAATAATTCAGACCTGCAGGCTTGAAACCCAAACCACTAACTACAAGCATGGTTTCCAGGAACAGATGAAATGAAATGCTGCATCTTTTAAAAATCAATAAACACAATCAATCTGTAAAGCTGCCTTTCAGTCACATAATACAACACATGAACTGACGGACGGTTGTGGTTGGAGTTTCTACAAAAAGATGTCGCATGTGCACAACTGAAACTCGCCTTGGTGGGGAATTCACATGTTTTTACTGTCACTGTTAAGTGTTTCAGATCATCAAACTAAATTTAAAATCAAGCTTTTTAAATTATGAGACAACTGTGATTGACCACATTTCATTGTTTATCTTCATTATCCAGATCTAAACTTGTTTACTGCCAGACAAGTAGATAATGAAATCACCTAAACAGAACCTGCCTGACAACATGAAGTAGGTAAAAAGAAAATCTATATAAAAAAAAAAGACAATTCATCATATCCCACTCGAAAAAAAATCAAGAATGGTTGATAGAAAAATGTAATGCATGCATCATACAGGAAAGAATTTCAAAAGGGGGTTGGACCCCAGTGAACAACAATGAGATCCATTAAAGAAAGAAACATGGAACATAGAAGTAGTAAACCTTCTTAGTACACTAACATTTTTCCCTAACTTTTCCAGAAAGTTACAAAAGAAGCCATTAACCCTTTCATGCATAGTGGTCACTGCAGTGGACAGCTATCTAAAAGCCATTTCCTTGTGCTTCTTGTGGATTTTTATGTTATAAATGTACACAGACCACTGAAGTGGACACTAATGCATCATAAAAAATACTATCAACTACTGGCCATCAGCTCCAAATGCAATAAATTATTTTTTGGTTAAATCCAATATGGCCGACAGACAAAAAAAAGGATGCCGACCGACCCGGTCCCTCCTTCTACTGTAGACGAGTCTTGCAGGTAAAAAAAAAATATTGTGACATCAGATGACCTCTAAAGAATAATGCTACTGATGTATTTTTCAAATAACAACTTTGTATTTGGAGAAAATTACAATTGATCACCTAAAAATAATTTTGTAAAACAGAAAAATATATTTTTTTTTACAAATTTTTTTCCTACTTTTTTATTCCTTAAGAAAATAAAAAAATTGAAAAAAAATCCTGACACAAAGGATCATAATTCATGCATGAAAGGGTTAAAAACACACTTCTAACCTCAGTGAAGCTCAGTGTTCTTGATTTGACTCTAAAAAAACAAAAAAACAAAATGGTGCACAACATTTTGGAAACCAGCATCACTTACAGTCAAACATGGTTGTGGAAGTGTGGAGGTCTCGCTCTGCTTTGCTTTTTGCTCAGCCTCACTTGATCTGAAGCAGACCGGCTGCTTCATCGTTGAATGATTCAAAAAATCTAAATGAAAGGTTTGGAATGGCCTAGTCAAAACCCGGGTATAAATCCAACTCAGATGCTCAAATAGCATGACTCCCAAGATAATTATTATTCTCAAAAGCCCTCCAGTGTGAAAGGATAAAAATAATCTGATAAAGGTATTTTTTTAACATAAGGCTTGTTGTTTTTCTCCATAATAAATAAAATCATCATTGGAAAACAGGGTTTTGATTCTTTCATGATACTAAAATGAGCTTACTTAAGTGGATCTAAACTTGTTATATTACATTTTTCATAGACATGAGAGCAAATTATGTATTTCTTCACTCATTTGATGCCATTACATTTAAATGGTTTATATTTTTAAATCCAATTTCAAAAGAGACAAAAATGCAGTTTTCTCCTGGAGGAAATCACAGATTTTGACCCAATCATGAACTACAGTGCTTAGTTCATATTTTATCAGTAGTCTGAGTTACAGAGCAATAAATTAAGCTCAGCTTGATTATCTTTCCAGAAAGCATCTCTAAAATAATCTGGATTTTTATAGTTCCCTGAGGGAACAGATTTATCTTCCAAAGCATGAGATTTTTATGCTGGTCCAGTGTGCATATGAACACAAGTAGTTCAGTATTTTACGGATAATTTTCCTGATTCGTACCTCTTTTCTCACTTCAATATTAGGAAAAGTTAAATGAGCCTCAGAGGTAGAAAACAACTGGTGTGCATGCTCTGATGTTTTAACACCAGACCTGAAATTTCAAACATTGGAGGACATCGTGCTGCTTGTATGAAGCCAATATTTCACCTGCCAAATACTCCAGAGGATTGAGCTCAAATTGTGCTCTGTAATCCAAAAACATATTAGAACGCAGAATTTGCTTTTCCAAGAGCTCACCATGACCTAACGTGCAAAATTGAGTTAATTTAAGCAAAACTGACTTAAAATAAGTCACGCCAAGAACATTATTTAGCAAATACAATTTTTAACATCAACTTCAGCTTGCACACACACACACACACACACTCGCACATTTGCATACTGGCTCACTGACTTTCACTCCGACATAAATAAATGGTGCTGGAAGACGAAGGCTCGGTTAAATGGCTTGAAAAACAGAAATTCCTCACCAAGATGAATGTACCTGATGGCCGAGCCATGACAGGCTGAGTACCACGAGCCAAGTGGGTATGCACTCATTGGAAATGCAGTCATTGGCTAACCATGGCTTAGAAATACAAAACCAAAGTGCTGTTGGCTGTAAGGAACACACAATAATATTTTTGGCAAGCATACACATATTTATGTGGGAAAAATCTTGATCAGTTCCTCATATTTGTTCCATCTTCTTTGCCAAATTGCCCAGTCAGATTGAAGTCTTGCAACAAATGGACACTGGACCGTTACAACACACAGATCTGAGCCACTCCATTGTAGATCTAGCTTTATGTTTAGTGCTCCTGTCCCTTGGGGAAGTAAATCCCTACCCAAGTCTCAAGTCATTCGCAGCATCCAACCGTTTTTCTTTCAGAACTTCCCTGCGTTTAACTCCATTCATTTTCCCATTTAATCTGACCAGCTTTACTGGCGCCGCTGTCCCCAAATCCGTTCACAAAGCGGTTTACATGTATCCAAAAATGCTACATTTTGATTTTAACTGACCAGATCACTTTCTTCCAAATGAAAAAAAAAATAAAGCACATATTTTGCATTTTCTATCCATATCACACAACACAATTTCACACAATAACTCATTTACAAATGTATGGATTAATAGCTTAGAGTCATGTATCCTGCTCAAGGACACTTCAAAGGAAGGGTGGGGGTGGAATCAAATTTACGGCCTTCTGTTTGTCTGACAACTGCTCTTCCCACTGAGCTACATGTTTGCCGTGTCCCCTACATGGCTTGTGGCCAAATGTAAACAAGATATCTTGTGGTTTTGGATATCCTTCCACAAGTTTCGCACAATAGTTTGTTGAGATTTCCACCCATTTTGCCAGACAGAGTCAGACTTGCAGCCTGCATGTTTAGCCCTGCCCCCATGTTCCTATCAGACACAGTAAGACTTTGTGGGGACCACTCCAAAAACATAAACCTCGTTCTGCTTAAGCCGCTTTATAGCAGAACTGGTTGCCTGCTTATCCAAAGCTAAATGTCTTGAGATGTTACTTCAATATTTGCACCTGGTTCTCTTTTCTCATGACGTCATCTATTTTGAGAAGAGCACCAGTTTCTCGAAGACAAAAATAAGATGTTGCCACCTCTGTATTTCACGGTTGGCATGGAAAAATGGTTTTTTCTTACTTACTTTTGGAGACATGACTTCTTCCAAGTCTTATTTCAGTGGAGCTTATTTATCAGCTTCCAATTGCATCTTCACGAGATCTTTAGTTTTGTTTTGGTGAATGCCTCCCTTTCATCCAAATGTTGTGATATAAGCTAATAGCATAAAGCCATATAGCATCAACATCTGGGTCCAAAGTTATAGTTATCTTAGTGTGAAGCAAACAGAACGTTTTTTCCAATATCCCTAAGCAGCCTAAAGAGAAATGGTTTATTCTGATTAAATATGAGCCAAAAAAAATGTGAAAAATAGTCAGAGCAAAAATAAAAAAAAGTCCTGTGTCTCTTTATTCAGCGCATACAAACTAATAGTTACAATACACAAAACTTATCAACTAAGCACCATTCTTGTATTTTGACAGCCATATTTTTTAATCATTTTGTAAACAAATGTTGAATTTGAGAAATCCAAACTTCTAGTTGTTACATTTAAAAGCATCTGCATTAATGTGTTTCTGTGAAAAGTAACCCCAACCCTTTTGAAAAATGACAATTGTGTCATCTTTAGGGAAAATGTGAACTCACAAATACAAAAAATGTGATTTTTCTTTTCTTCTTTTCTCAAAATAATTGCACAATTTGAAGATACAAAACCTAAATTATAACTAGGACAAGAAAAAGAAATGGATCTACAAGTAAACATCTGAATTCCTAAATGACATATTTTATAAGTGCGTCAGAAAGTTGCACATCTCAGTGAAAAGGTTTGGCTTGCTCACCCATATGCTGCAGTGACGATGCGCCATATGTCCGTTCAAGCTTACAGTACAGCACATCATCATGATTAGTGAGCCAAACCTGAAGCAGACGCTGTTATCCCACAATGTGGAGTTCCACCAAGGTAACAAAATATCTGCTTGGCTTTAAAAGCAAGTGATTTATTCTCTATAGGTGATTAAACGTTCTACAAAAGGGGAACATTTGGGAAACTTTCGCAGACTTCAACTATTGCTGACAATATTGCTGCGTCTGTTGGGTGCTTCATCCTAGCAAGTAATTTCTGCAAAAACACTATATCATTCCAGAATAAATGACTGGCACAAAGATTAAGGAGCAGCGGTTGCAGCAGGAGCTAAGAGGGATCTCACTAATTTCATGGGTGTACGTAATAAATGGGTCTTGAGTCTGATCATAAATATTAAGACTCTGGTGGGGATTTATGCATGCTAACCGGAGATTCGACAGAAAGGAGGGCAGCATGAGGGAAAGGCTCTGAGCGCTGGGTCTCTTTTTCCTGAATTGTGAAGGAACAATACGTTTATGGATGCAAAGGTTTAAAAGATTAACTTCACTCCTCATTCACAGAGTAACATATTGGATAATGACATGGCCTGAACTTTACATTTGAAAGGATTGACTATTTTAATGAGGCATCTTAATTTTTTCATGACCGGTTCTTGTGAGTGTAGTAGCTGGGCAGGTCGCCAGTCTATGATTTACTGAACTTTGCTTCATGCAGACATGATTACTTCAAATAATCATGATAAAGGCATGTTGGTAGGGAGCTGAAATCATAGCATCCTTTAATCCAATCCTGTGAGCTTTTATGGTTCTCGTTACTGTGGGATTATTAGTCATAGTAAGAGCTTTAGGGATTATCTTGCAGGTCAGTCACACTCTTGAGCTTCTTGGACAATGTCAGGCCTAAATCTTATAAAAAGACAAGAGGGTAAGTCCACAGCTGCATTTTCCTAATGCTCTTATTACACAGTGAAAGATAAGGAAGAGCTTGAGAATGTTCTTGTCAGACTATCCACAGTTGTCACTTTAAAACTAAACCCCACACTGGTAGCATCATGTAGTTGTTCTTTTTAAAGTGGTCTTTGTTTTTCATGATTTAAAAAAAACATTAAAGAACCAGACCGATTTCTATATTTCCAAGTGTTCAGCTAATTTGGAAAAAAAAAAAAATCTTGATGTAACTCACAAAACACTGATTGTGCTGAAAATAGCTCAAAATTCAGAAGATTGAAAAAAATAGTAAAAACTGAAAAGTAAACATACCAAAGCAAGACAAATTATTCAGGGGAATAACTTGTGTTCCTTTGTTGATATGCATTTTTACAGAAAACCTTTGGATTCTCCTGTAATTTGTCAACTTAAAGGCTCAGCTTCTTTCACAGACGTCTGAAAAATTGAGATCTGGAGACTATAAACTTAATTTGTATTTTTTTTTTTAGCTACTACTTTCTGATAGTTGGATGTTTTGAGTCACTGTCATGCTAAAGGACCCATCTGCAACACAACATTTGTTTTCTAGCTAAAGGAAGATGCTTTTTGTGAAAATACACCGACTAATAGAATAGGCACGGCTGCAAAGCATAACGCTTCCACCTCCGTGCTTCACTGTGGGAATGTCATTCTTGGGTCACACTCACCATTTCTCTTCCTCTAAACATGGCTGAGGTGATTCCAAAGAGTTCATTGTTGGTCTGACCAGGCCACAGCACTTTCTCTGAAGCTTTCTTTGACTTATTTAGAGCCAAACTTTCACTGTCTGTACTTGTGCCTTCAACATCAGGAATCTTCAAGATATCACAGTGCAACAACAACGGCGTTCTTGGTGAGCGAGGTCTCAGTTACCTCCAGATTATCAATAATCTCCTTAGGTTTCTCTTAAGTTGGCCAATTCCTCAACTTTCTCATGATCAACCTTCCATGGAGCTCAAGACAATTTTCATATCTCTGACAGTTTCCAACCTTCCTCCTGATGGTCCAGGTCTAACAGATTCATTATTTGGTCTGTAGCATCTTCTGACAGCACTCTGATCTTGTAGCTGGATCGGAAGAAATGAATCCTGTAGGCAGGTATGCTCCATATAAATACTGCATTAAGTCAGGGGTGTGTGATCTGTGTTGTAAAATTGATTTAAACTTTTATTTAATGGGGTTTTTTTAGTTGATATTCTGTCTCCAAATTAAAACGAAGCTACCATCTAAATTAGAGACTGTTCATTTTGTTATAAGTGAGAACACTCAGCAGGAGGATGAAATAATTATGTCCCCCACTGTAAAAGACAAATGCCAGCTCCAACTCCTCACTTTGCTAGAAAGCATTTTAAAAACCGTAGTTTGGATAACTATAATTTCACATGTTGCCCTCGGTGCATTACTGAAATTAATTCCCGCTCCAGGACACCGTAATTAACAACATTTTGGAACCATATTCAACGACGCCTGACTGACATCACTGGAAAGATCTCTTGTAGCAGCCCATTGAGAGCTGCCTATAGGGTCAGATTTCTGTTATGTCTGCTGTGGTGGCCTTGCTCAAGGGCAGCAACCTAAGAAGAGTGGCATATAGATTTGTTTTTCATTGTCAGATTTTTTTTTTTTTTGCATCTATCATCATAACATACAGAGGCACCCGCAAGTGACTTCTCATTCGTCGTGTATGATGGAAACTCTGAGATTTCACGGATATTAAGACTCCAATAAGCCAGATGACTTTATCAGATGCTTTCTGATAAAGTCAGACTCTTGTACGCAGCTATCCATACAAATCAGAACAAGAAACAACTTTAAAACAGCCTTTTTATAAAACTAAATTTGAAATGCAAAGACAGAAAACAGCGAGCAAGTGAAGAACCTCAGAAGTATTCACCTCTTATTTTTGTTTCTCTTCATATTTTGTGACATTACAACCACATATGATTTTGTTTTTTGTTTTTACAAATAACTGTGGTGTGCATTTGTTTTTTCAGTGCTCTTTACTTGTATAACCAAAGTGAATCTAGTTCGATTTTTTCAAAAGTGAACTAATTAAAGTCAGAGTTGCTCTGGTCAGATAGAATTAAAATGGAGCTCTTTTTCCTTTTAGTGTTAAACACTAGAGTTGATTTCTGCCTGTTCAAAGTTTAATATTCACAACTTCATTCCGTGTTTTTTTTTTTTTTTTTTTTTTGCAGAAAATCCTCTTATTTGAGGATTTTTTTAAGTAGAGTTTATCTGATATTCAACAGAAAATTTAGTTTGGCAAGATGAAAATCCTAGAATGTCATGCTATTGGCTGGAGCGCCATTCATTTCCTTTGGTGCTTATTGGCTGTATCCTGAAAAGCAAAGATAAGCAAGGCTGTAGATGTTAGTTTGTATATTACACTGTGTGTATTAGTGCATACTAAGGCAAATTTTGATTTCTGAACTATTAAAATACGCAGTTATATGTATTTTTATATGCATTTTTAGAGGGCACCTTAAGTATTTGTGGATTTTAGTCATTCAAAGGCAGCTGTGGTCTCTAACCAGGGGTCTACTATTTATATAGTGAAAATCTTTACAGTATCCCCACGGTGAACTATGATCGTGGCAGCATCATGCTTTGCATATGATTTTCTTCAACAGGGAAAGAGACTGTTTAGATTTAATAAGAAGATGGATGGGGCACAAAACGAGGCAGTACTGGAGGAAAACGTCCAGGAGGACAAAACTCTGAACATCCGGCCAGATCAAAGCAAAGCTGAATGACTGAACACTGAATATTTTTTCTCCATGAATGGATGAAAAATGTGGAAAAGTTCAAAAAAGCATGAAATCTTATGCAAGGCACTTCATGACATTAAGATGGCCTTTTTAAATGCAAAAATGCCCCAAAAGAAGATGTTTCTGTTCTCTGCTCTGGTGCAATGCCTCCATGCAAACCCACACTGTGACCTACACCTTCGGATTGCGCTCTCCTCTCTCTGTTCGCAGTTTGTATACATGTACAGACAAATGCCTTGTCATAATACCTTTTTTTTTTAAATTTTGTCTTTAATTCAACAGCAGTGTGCATTTTGCCTCGGGGTCACCTTAACTGGGGTAAAGCTGTCAGACCTTTGCCCTGAGAGACACAAACAAGAACTCCAGGATCACAGCCCAGATCTCTGAGAACTCGTCACATATAAGTAATGGATTCTGTAATATATGATTAACCTCAAGGTTCAAGAATGTATTCAGATTTAATCATAGCTCATTCTGTGGTGCATTGAAGAGTTCAGTGCGCTTCAATTCCACCTCAAAAAGCAAAATTACGGAGCTCATTCTTCCATGTCGAGGCCGAGGATAGAGTTTGTTCCACTGTGCAGGAGTCAGTGGAGCAGAAAGGGTTTTAACTACAATAAATGAGAAATAATAGGAAGCGAGGGGCATTATGTTGACCACACAATGCTCTTTTTATGAGATGAAAGTAAAGGCATACCAGAATGGAAGCAA
The DNA here is from genome assembly GCF_000485575.1 of Poecilia formosa. Lineage (NCBI taxonomy): Eukaryota > Metazoa > Chordata > Actinopteri > Cyprinodontiformes > Poeciliidae > Poecilia > Poecilia formosa. Next base: position 30,575 of record NW_006800213.1, on the reverse strand, counting down.
GTTTGAGTGAGCTTATTTCCATATGAGTTTGTAATATGTAAATGGATAAGAAGAACAAAATTACACCATAAAAATGTTTAAATGGCTTATTTTGAAGCTGCGTTTGTGGATATTCTTACCACTAACTTTCAAGGCTTAAGGAACACCATGAAGACCAGAAGCCTGACTTTTTTTACATTCCAAAAGTAATTTTGTTGTGTTTGGAATCATTTTCCTGTCGGATCATTCAGATTTGTGAGTCGAGGTAAAACAGATATAGTCCTCCTACGTCATTATTCACCTCGATCCTGTCACCACTGTCCTTTACCGCTGGTTCTGTGTTTCTGTTGTTCTTAAACGACCTTAACATTTTTCTTTTGTCTGAACGTCAACATCCACACAATTAAAATTTTGCGCAACAGATTCAAAAACCACACGAGGGCCAAAAAAAACCCCCCAAAAAACAAAGAACTTTACATAAAACATACACATTTCGCCAGGAAGTCGAGTCAAATATCAAAATTATGCCTAAAGCTCAATGACTGGCTACAGGAAGGTTGTAGATGTTGAAGTGCAACATTTAGTCAGTGCATTTCTGAGCCTGCCGGTAAAATATCGGCCATGTGGGGATGAGACAAAACCAACTATTAAAAACTTTTTTGCCACAGTTGGAGTTTTGTTGTTATTCCACCCTGAAAAGTAACATTAAGGCTAAAATTAACATACCAGCCATTCTCCTGATGAATTACTTGTGATTAGAGTTGAAGTTCTAGTTATGTGGAGTCAGTGATATCCTTAATGAGGCAGAACAAAAATAAGGAGTCAAACTGACCTAACATACTTTTTTTGGACTGTAGAACCCACACATAATATACTCCAGGCTGGGATGCAAACACAGGAAACAGTATTTGTAACTGTACCATTGTGCAGTCTGCCATTTTCCTTTCACTTCAAAATTATGCACTACTGTTATAGCATGCTACAAGAAAGCCTAGAATCTTCAGTTCAACATATTCCATTTTTTCTGTCCCAGCTGAGCCTGCATCCACAAAGGAGAACAACTGTCTGAGTGCTGCCAAGGCCTGTAACCTGAATGACACCTGCAAGAAATACCGCTCTGCTTACATCAACCCCTGCACTAGCAGGGTGTCTGCTGCTGAGGTCTGCAACAAGCGCAAGTGCCACAAGGCCCTACGACAGTTCTTTGACAAGGTAATTAAGCATGCCAGGTTTAAGAGCTTTTATTGTCTTCCATTTTGATGCCTGACGTTCAGCCTAACATTTCTCAAAATGATCAAAAACTTGCTTCCATCACAGTTCTAAATGGGATTTCACTTTCAACGCGGTGTCTTTGTAAATGTCTCAGCTGGGAAAATGTTGTAGCCCTGTGCGCCGCAGTACATTACTAAAAAACACAGTTTCACTTGTGTGTTTTCTGTGTTTGTTCCAAAATCAAGGTTCCACCTAAGCACAGCTACGGGATGCTGTTTTGCTCCTGTCCAGCGGGAGATCAGATGGCTTGTGCAGAACGCAGAAGACAAACCATCGTACCGATTTGCTCCTATGAGGATAAAGACAAGCCCAACTGTCTTTCTCTGCAGAACACATGCAAGACTAACTACATCTGCAGGTAAAACAGGAATCTTTAACAGGTTTAAATGTTAACTGAATCCTCTTTTGCACCTTGCTGGTTCTGGGTTGGATTTCCTTTTGCCTTCGACACTGCCTTAATCCACCATGACACAGATTTAAGAATTTGCCAGAAGTTGCTGCAGATTTGTCAGCTGCACAGACACAATGTGAATCTCCTGTTCCACCACAGTTCAGTGGTGCTCTGTTGGAATGAGATGTGGTCACTGTGGAGGCCATTGAACTCATTGTTCTGTTCAAGAAACCAGGTGGAGGTTATTAGAAAGAAAGCATGGATAGGATGTTTAAACTGAGATCATAAAGTGATGATTTAGGTGGGCAGTGGCTTTTAAATGATGCTCAACTCTTACTAAAGGCGGCCAAATTGTGTGTCTCCACTAAGTTTAAACTCATTGAGCCAGGTTTTTTTTTTTTTTTTGCAATCTGTATTTGTGGGCACTCAAAGCACCAACAACCACTTAACTTCTTCACCATCTGAAGCTTGGTTTGAATTTGAGCAAGTTGTCTTCATTACGTCCCTGTAGATGTCTACGTGCTTTGATTTGCTGCCATGTGGTTGAACAAGTTTAGCTTATAAAGTGGCTAGTGAAAATATATAATGTCTGCAACATGATGAACTAAATATATCACTGAAGAACTAAAGGGAATGATGTTTTTTCAGCATCGTTCCCTGCTCTTTCTTCAGTGTCATCTTAAATCTTCCGCATGAAGTATCCTAACCTTTGACCTTAGAGACAGATTTCAGCACCAATATTTTATTCAACACACTGAGGTCAAACTGAGTGCATCATCTCAACCATATATAGCCAAGTACAAAACTGTTCATTCTCCTGGCAGTTTTAGGCATTCTGTTTGCTCCGTCCATCAGATTCAAGTCAGAACCAGTTCAAAATGATTTGTTCCAGTCGGAAAAATAAAGCATGATGGTAAAAGATTTAAGACGAAATCTGCAAGGCGTATGAAAATTGCACCAATATAGAAGCAAAGTTCAAAACACTGTAAGAATAGATTACTTTATTTAAAACATTTTTCTACTTATTGCAAAATTATTTACTGCAAAACTGAATCATTTTTCCATCTTCATTACACTTTTTTATTGTTAGGGTTATGTGTATGTTGGCGTCTCCTACTTATCCGTCACTTTGCTCTAGATACGTTGTGAATTTCCCCACTGAGGTTTTTTTTTTTTTTTTTATTTCAGCAGCAAATTTAATGTTTTTGATTGTTTATTCAATGTTGCATGACTCTTTGTTTTTGTGTTTAATGGTGTAAAGCACTATGAAATGCCTTGCTGCTGAAATGTGCAATACAAATAAAATTTGATTGATTGAATTTGAATAATTTTCACCTTCACTGTGCAGCAAAACAAAAGTTCGGTGAAAACTTGTCCAGATTTATAGATACAAACATTTAATGAAGTTATGTCCATCTTGATTTGATTGATTCACTCAATCTTTGCACTGTATCTTGTTTAAACATGAGCAAACAAACTCTAAACCCTAAAGAGCTGTTCTACTAGATCTTTCTTGGAGAGTGATTTCAGAAGTAGGACACAAAAGCATTGTTTTAAGAAGCTTTCATCGACAACATGTGTCATGTATCTCCATTGCTGATAGATCAAGGCTGGCGGACTTTCTCAGCAACTGTCAGCCCGAAGCTGGTTCCATATCTGGCTGTCTTCTAGAGAACTACGCCAACTGCCTGCTCTCCTATTCAGGTCTTATTGGTAAGTTCTTCGTAGTCCATAGATGTATTGGACATATTTTTCATCAAGGACCCGTGATCTTACTGAACTGTGCTCTCAATTATTGCCACACCTGGTAAAAATGTGAAACATTGTCTTCTTGTGGTAGCACAACCTCATATTAAACATTTTAGAACAATCCAAAATATATTTTTGTACATTGTTTCAGTGTGGAATAAAATGCTGTGTACAAAAATACCCTGTCATCGTCAAACAAGAAATCACTGTGTTCCAGTTGTAGCTTTAAAATACATCCACAGCCTCCAATTACCTCAAATGTGTCAGTTAACCTATCAGAAGTTTCCAAAACTAATACGTCATCATCTGGACTTTCCTCCATTGTTTGAAGAGGAATTATTCATTCTGCATGTCTTCTGATTTTGAAGATGTTAAATAATTCTCTGACAGGTTCTTTCCTTCAGTATCGAGGCATCTTGCAAATAGAAATCATTTTGGTCATTCTAACTGACCTAGAACAAAAGACGTTTGGTCTGTTTTACCTTTAGATGGTGAGAAAAAAGGTGTAAGTGTCTATTCACTGTATGTAAACTTCTGGTTCAACTGTATAACGCAATTATTCACAGTCCTGTTAATACTTATGTCAACCCCTTACTCACAATGTTGACGCATACAGAGAGGGGAATGTACAAGTTTACGTAATCATCCAGAGTTCTGAGACTTCAGTATTTTCCAATAAGATTTATTTATGTCTGTGAATTGAAATTGCCATCAAAGAAAGTCTGGTGAAGCATTTCACTGCTCTGTTGACCATAAGCCATATTATACAACTTAAAAACCCAGTGAGGATTTTTGTTAAAATGTGGTATTTGGAAAAAGTCTAGTCTGCTGTGCATTTTTTAGAAGTTTCTCAGATTCTCCATCAAACTTTAGAATGGGAACAGAGTAGTTTTACATGCATTTGTCCTTTGAACAATTTCAGTCTCACCTGCCTAAAAACACACAATTTCCAGCTAAAGTACCAGTAGAGTTTGTCCAACTCCACATGTTTATGTCAGTGACGGCAGGGATGGAAAGTTGTCTTCATGTAAATGGCTCCAGATTGCTGTTATGGAGACATACTGACCCCATTAGTGCCCCTTTGAGATTTGTTTATCTTCTTTAACTATTTTTCTCAGTGGAAATGAAACTTTATACTTTATATTCGGGTCCTCACCCAACCTTGTGTGTTACAACTTTGTTTTAAACTTATTTCTTATTTAGGTTAATAGCTATTTTACCCATTTGTAAATCAACACACATACGTATGTCGTCTTGCCATGTTCTCTGTTTTTACTCATTTTGAAGAATAAGGATCCTACTTTTCATATCTTGTCCAGGGCACGAAAATTACAGAGTGAGCAAAGTTATTTTTTATACTTTCTTGCTTAATAGGTCACTAAAAAGATAGAGACTATTCTTAACAACCACAATATGATGCTGACTAAAAATCCTTATTTGTTTTTTCCAACAACTTTCTAGCATAGCTGATGCATTCTTCTACACATTCACATGTGGACTACATACATACAACAGATCATTTACAGGTGCTCGTTGAAAAGCCAAGCAGTTTAGCCTGTGTTTGTTCTGCAGAGCAAAGGTTAAACCAGCTGATCAGCCAGGCTGGCAAACACCTTATATTACAGCAGCAACGCTGCAGTGCGAACATTTCACTGCAGCTCATTGTGCAGTAACAGATCTTGTTCCAGTCTTCCTTTCATCAGGGGGTTTCATTACGCAGAAAGGAAAATGACGTCCCACAGAGTTTTTGAAATGAGATTTGAACACAGTGCAACGGAGGCCAATTGCAGTCTCAACAGGCAGAAATTTCAATCTACACCACAGATATCATGCTTCACACAGTTTATTCCCTCTACTTCTCCCACCCGACAGGTTCCTGACGCCACGCCACAGAATCTGCTTGTAATTGCAGAAATCAAACCTACTTGGCCTCAAACTTCCTTCAAAAAGGCAGACAATTAGTCTTTGCTTGATATTACAGCTTACTAAGGAATTTTATCATTTTATCACTCACTGCAATTTCCCTGGGCGATGTAAATGGAATAAAAGCTCCTTATAACACAGAGTAAGCCCACTCTCACTGGCTGACCTGGACATTTTAATTTAGCATAAAAGGCCAAAAACAGTTCCTGCTAAACCACAAGTGCCCTATTAAATGGTTTCAACCAGAGTAGCAATGACTAACAGGGGTCCTATTCTGCTTTATGCTGCAGGTACAGTGATGACTCCCAATTATGTGCGGTCTTCTGGCATTAGCCTGTCACCATGGTGTGACTGCAGCAGCAGCGGGAACAGCAAGCCAGACTGTGATAAATTCGCTGAGTTTTTCACCAACAATCGATGTCTCCGTGAGTTCCAGCATTCTGTTTTCCGTAACACGTACAATGCTTTGCTAAAGTATTTATACTCCCCAAACTATTACAGGTTGAGAAAAAAGTTGGGGTTTTTCTATATATTTTGGGAGGTTTTATGTAATAGAGTAAGTAAGTAGTGAATAATTGTAACGTGATAATGTTCTACAAAAAAAAAAAAAGAAAAGTGTGGGATTTATTGGTTCCCCCACTTTACTAAAAATGACAGCTAATTGAGAATTTGCGGAAATCCTTGAAAATTCAACGTTCACATCTAGTCTCACTGAGAATTCAATGTTGGAAGAAAGGGGGAAAATTTTAGTGACTAGATGAGCAGAGCTGGTAGAGACATAATTCAAAACATTGTTTCTTGTCATGTTTTAGTTTCAAACACAGGCAGAACGTAAAGTGAAAGTTCCTTCATATTAAAAACATAAAAAGTGGCAGATAGGGATCAGGACAAGAAGCCAGCAGAAATGCAAAGGACCATAAGACAGGAGGACAGAGAAAAATCAAGAAGGCAACAGCAGAAACTGAGAGACTTAAATAGTGGTGAGTTTGATTACTGACAAGAGGCAGGTGGCTGATTGAAAACAGGGTGCAGCTGTGAGAGAAGGAAAACGTGGAGACTAACATAGAAGGGGCTGAACAGAGTAAAACAGATTTAAACTGAAGGGGAAAAGCCTGACAAATCTAAAAGATAAACAGAAGAATGCAAGAAACACGCCAAGAACTTACAAATGAAACTAAAGAGAGCAAGACCTGTTCAGCAATCACAGGTGATACAAACACAAATGAAAACATTTTTACTAGCTACATTTTTTTTTGAAGAAAACTTTGAAAACTTCCACTTCACAATTATGCACTACTTTGTGGTAATCTATTACATGAAATCTTTTGTAACCGTAAAAGTTGTGCGAGTACATAACCATATTTATTTGCATATGTTTAGGTAGCCTGTTTTTATTACTTGGGCTTTTTAAATCGCTAAATGTGATGCAACTGTATTAATCCATCATATCAAACACAGAGCAGCTGAATGAAAGTCATGCTATCTGGTGCAAATTTTGTCCCACATCTGCCATGTTTTCTGTTTCCCTGACATGCTCCATTTATTCTGTTCAGAAAGTCGATAGGATCAATACTTCCTTCTTGTTTAGGTAATGCCATAAAGGCATTTGGTAACGGTACTGATGTTGGAGTATGGCAACCGCAACCCCCCATTCAACCCACTGTGGAGCCAAGCATCACTCGTAGGGGTAAAGCTTGGACGAACAGCGTTGTGGACGTCCTGACAGACGTGAACCAACTGGGCGCCAATAGTGACTCGTTTCACATTTGTGGACCCTTGCAGGTGAGTTTTGAAAAGAAAATCTTAAATTTTGCTGTACAGAAACATTTAAATCTATTTTTGCTGAAAGGTTTAATGAAAATGGAATGCTGGGAAAGCCTTATCAGGAGAAAACTTTAGAAACTTCCCCGAACTTGGAAACGAAAATGCCTCATCCCAACTTTAGACCTTAGGAGGTCACCAAGAAATCCATTCAGGGCTTCAGTTTGACTGTCAGATGTCTGAATCCGTCACTGTGATAGATCAGCGAAGGTTTTATAACGGCATGCACAGAATCCCGCCTCCTGGGCAGAAAGTGGATATGTCAATGTGGAGTCACATTTTCAGAAGCTGTCACGTCAAAGCTAATTGGATGCCTCGGTAACCTCAGAAATGGCCTGAAGGTTCAGTCTGTTTGTGACAATGTCAGTGTGCAGGCAGGAGCTAAAGCCAAAGGGATCTCCCTCATATTCCCCGCCTCAATCCTGGAAGATCAGTTATTGGAAAGGACACGAGTCTAGAATTTTTTTTTAACTTGTTCTCACTCATAAGTGTTCTTACATGATCAAATTAAAAGTGTCTGAATTTTCCCAAACTCAAATTTTCAGTTGCTATTTTTAAATTCTAAAAATTCTGAACTGATGGCAGAGAGAGGAAGAGTTGTATGGCAAGATAAATGGTCATATAATCATAGTTTATCAGTGCCTAATAGACACAAAGCATCTTTAAAATCTACTTAAATGATTTCATGTTCTTAAGTCTTAAGTCACCAAACAAAGCCATGACAAGTGAGTGGCATTTTCTATTTATTTTGTTTGTATCTTGTTTGCAAAGAACTAAAAAACAATAATTGTCATGTTTTATTTTGCGCTAGATATTTCTTAATTTGGGTCTTAATTCAACTTTATTTGGCATTCAGTTTGTAGGTCATTGTAAAAGTCAAAGTGAAGAAAAAAACCGTTCTGTCTGTAAAGTGCTGACATTACTTCCACAGCTTTAATAAGATGTAGTGGATCTCAGAATTGTACGAACACCTCGTTATACAAACCTAAGTTACAAAAGATCACAATGATTAAAGAAAAGATTAGACAACTGTGATATTACAAAAGCTAGAAGTTTGTTTTTTCTTGCCAGTACTGGTTGTGTCGTTCATGTGACGGCAATCTCCTGGAACAGGATTCCAAGACAGAAACCTTTACTTAAAAACATCCAGCCATGGCTAAAATTCACCCTAAAAACCATGAAGAGGGGTTACAGTCTGATGGAACTAAAACTCAACTTTCGATAAAGGGGGGAGGCAAAGAATCAACGCTGCACGTCACCATCTAGCATCATGCTCTAAGGTTACTTTTCTTCAGAGTTAACTGGGCCATTTTTATAGATCTGTTTTTGTTAAAGATGAACAGTTCTATATGTTCATCAGTTTTGATGTAAAACCTTCATTTGGTTGCAAGAAAATGGCGATGAAAATGGATTTAGCTTTTCAGTGCTACAGTGGGACCAAACATGCATCCAAATGAATGAAAACCAGAATAAAATGAAAGTTCTGGGGTGGCCTAACCAGAGATTAGAGCTAATTATGACAGAAAATCAGTTGGAGTCACCTGAAGAGGTATGCTGACGAGAGGATGATCGATTTGGAGAACGTTTGTAAGATGGAATGGATAATTATTACCAATTATTAAGGTGTGATATAGAAGATTGAATGCTGAAATTCAGTCCAAAGATGGAACAAAGTATTAGTTTAAAGCTATGAATCCTTATGCAACCAGGTGATTGCGTCTTTATCCCCCCCCCCCAACAGATTTGCATATTCTTCAGTTGAGCTGTACAAGTTTTAATGTCACATTTTAATGTCACTTTATTCTACACCACCAGAATCTGGCATTTTAGCAGAGGTGTGTGCGCTTTTAAAACCCACTGCATCACGTTAAGACTATTTTGTGTTTCACAAACATCCAGTTCCCTGAATTCAAAATGCTACGTATATTCACCATTTTTATTTGTACTTAATTTTGCTCAACTGTCTCAGAACCCGCTGCAACCCCTGTGGACAGATTTTGGCCCGATCAACACGCTCACGATATCTGCTATTCTCTCCTGATAAATACTTTGGGGCTTTTTTCTTATAAATGAGATCATATCACAGAGCCTCCTCTAACCGAAACAATCTATCATATTGGCTTTTAATAGCGATAATATGATTTATCACCCGTAAAGCATCCTTTAGGAGGAAAGACCTCCAATACAGCAATTAATCATTCTTTCTCATAACCCTGGTTTGTAGGATTCTTTCTGCTTAGAAATCACCACATGGAGTGTTTATTCTGTTTCCAAACCACCGCAGATTCCCCTTATCATTTTCTGCACCCAAACACTGTATCTATGAGGTTGCATTTTATTTTGTTTATCTATTTGTATGTGCAAATACAGTTTTTATATATATATGAATGCAAAGGTTTTGAGGAAACTGAAAAAAGTTTTAATGTAATAAACTGATGTAACCTTGAGCTTGCACAAGCAGAGGGAAAATTACACCAAAAGTTTACACCACCAGAGATTTGTGGGGATAAAACAGTCTGTGGTTTGTATCGTATCGTTTTTCATCGCCCTCAGTCGGGCTGTGGAGAACTTAATAAAAAACAGAAATCAAATTTAATGCGTTTCTACCTCCTCACTTCTGTTTTCTTTTTCTCCCTTCAAGGTCCAAAATCTGGTCTCAAATCAAACAGCAAAAGCAGCTTTTTGTCCGGTAAGACTCGTTTTATTAAGCGCCTGAAGTTTCTACGGTTCCCATAAGACCAAACAATCCTGGGTCTATATTTATTAGAGTTTCAGCTAATATATGAAGTGTTACATTTCATTCCCTATATGTGTCTAAGCAATCTTTTAACTGTTATTTGAGCTGCTTCTGTAGGTATCCTTCCCCACCAGGTCATTATTGTAAAAAAAAACTGTTCTTAACTCTCCAGGTTAAATAAAAGGTTAAAAAAATAACATTTTACATTTTGCTTTTAACTTCTCAACATCTTTAATTATTGCATTCTGACAAGCATCTGTGAGTTTTAAAGAAAAGCTTGATTTTTACTGGATTCTGTTTAGGTGACTTGATCTGGGTCTGCTGGATTTTATAAGGTGCATCAAAGTAAAGGGGTTCATGCCAGGGTTTTTGAAAAGAACTGTGAAAACCATTTATTGTTTTCACTTCACATGAAATCCCAAGAAAAATGTATTGAGCTTTATGGTTGTGATGTAGAAAAAAATTAAAAGTGGTGTTAATTCTGCAAAATATTGTAAGTAAATGATAAAACTTTCCATACGACAAAAAACTAACTGATTTGTTTTTTCCTTCAGAACCACCAGCTGGATGAATCTGGCACTTTGAATGCCATTGCTGGACGTTCACCATCTGAACTGAACTCCTTGCATCTCTCAACTTTAGTCCTCTCAGTGGCCTCAACAGCATTACAGCTCAAAGGTTTCCTGTTTCTGTAGGAGCCAAAGACTGGAGGTCAACCTTTCTGGTCTTAAGACGCAATCAGTCATATTAATTCAGACACTCACCGAACTGGAACCTCTAGGTTTTTCTGAAATCATAGCCACTCGTGGGTCAGATTTGTGGACGCCTGTCACTGAGATGTCAGCTCATTTGCCTTCCAAAGCCCTGTGGAAGTCATTTGCAAAGACTCTGCATATTTGACTGAGTGGAGTGCAGGTGGAAACTGCTTCGAGCATGAAATCATGCATTCTCTGCTTGATTTGTCGCAGTTGAGGGAAAAGCTAAACATGTGGGAAGCAAAAGGGAAAACCATGGACATACAACACATTTCATAGATGCATTGGATTATGATCAATGAGGTCATTCAAACGTCCATTTTGTCTGAAAAATCTAACTACGACAAAGACAAATCTGCCCAAAAAGTCCGCAACAACGTTCTCTAATACATGTTTGGCGTTATTTATAGAGCAGCTCTGTAGATCTGGTCGTCAAGGTGGTTTGTGGCTTTTATCATGTACACCTCACTTTGTGCATAGAAATATACAGGTGCAAACTCTGTTCCAGTATGCTGCTGTTAGCTTGTAAAGAATATTGTCTGTAACATTTTGAGAGTGTAAATTAGTACAGGTGACTGAGCTTTATCCAGCCTAATTGTGATTTATGAAATGTGATGAGATGTGCTTCTTTTCTCATGTGGTTACAGATTTGACTTTATGTGAATATATTTTGATGGAAAAGTGCATCATTTCTCTTAGGTATCAAAGTATTTGTAAACGCAATCCATAGAATTTACAAAGAAATAATAAAAAAAAGGCACTGGTCTCATCCAGAAATTCGAGGACCACACACTTCTATTTTTTCCACGTTATTATTTCTTTGCAAAGCGCAAAGGGAACAAGGGTTTGATGAATAAACAATGTGTAAATACCCACGAGCAGAGTTAATGTCAAAAGACAAAAGCCAGCAGACATTAATTGCCTGCAATTAGAGCTGGTCTGAAGGGACGGAAAGATAAAAACACGTAGTTAGTTTGTACTAAATGGATCGAGTTAACAGACTTTCAACGAATGTACAACACAATAAAGGCTCATTTCTAAACATCTTTAGCATTTCTAAAAATGCAATGTGTCTGTTGTAATTACTGATCTCTGTTGACAACTGAATAACAGTACCTATAATGAATTGATCCAAGATGGAGGGCATAAGATTGTTGTTTTGAGATTGAAAAAAAGAAGCATATTATTTAATAATGCAGTGCTTTGAGCTTGTTTACATTTTGTCAAGTTGCAACTTGACAAAATGAGATTTGACTTAAAATCTCAAACTTTCACAAACTTTGAGATTTTAAGTGACAGACCAACTAAAAGTAGTGTATATTTAGTAAGTGGGATGGAAAAGATTTGTGGTTTTAATATTTTTACAAACAAGTCTCTCAAGCGTACCACGTGTTCAACGCAACACACTTTTCAGATACTTATTTATACAAGATTTTGATAACCATGAATTCCAGTAACATACACTGAAGGTTGCTGTGATAAAGTATAAGGTTCTGCAAGGCACAATTATTTTTAAAATCTCTAACAATCAAAAGATGGAGATAACATTTAATGTTAAGCATGACAATATAATCATAAGACATTTTGGTTTACAGACTCAATAACAGACATATATCCTGGATCATGTCATCCTTCCTCCCCCCCCAAAAAGCCATTTTATCTCACCTTTCCATATAGAAGAAACTCCTGTAAACCAGGATTATAGGATGGCACCTGGCAGACACCCTACTATTGCCACTTAGATCATATCAGTCCCCGTGTGGAGTGACAGAAGCGGACAAGGACGCAACCTGCAGAGGACAGACTCGTCCCTGGACGGGGAGGGGGATGTGTACTGTCACCTGTTTTGGGAACAGTGATGGAATGCACGATCCAGAGAGAAAGCCAAAGATTTATTGGACGTCTCGCAGAAACAGAAGGACCAAAATGTCCACCTCATGTTCTGCACAAGAAAGAAACAGTCTGTCCATTTTATCAGGTGCTGAAGTATAAAGTACTCAATAGGCTTTACATGAAGCACACAAAATTGCAGGGTGGTAACTGTAATTGATTGCTTTTATACAGCAGGTTGTCTGGGGGCTGCAGGAGCAAGACTATAAAACAAACATACATTTAAGATTTTTATTAGTAATCGTTTTAAATCTGGTAGCAGTTTTCTTCCACTTCACTGTTATATGATACTTTGTGTTGGTCTATCGCATTAAATTCCAGTAAATTACCTGGAGGTTTGTGGTTGTAATGTGACAAAATGTGAAAAAGGTTAAGAGGAAGACATGTGCGAGGCACTGTGCAGTTCTGCAACTTCAAAAACTAAAAATTATATAAGATTATACCTTTATCGTTTTTTTTTTTTTGCACATTTTTGTCATTTTAAACCAGCAACATTATTCATGTGATTAAATTATTAGCTTCTGGGCTAATAATTTATAGTTTTTATCTTAGTTTCTAAATTAAAATTGCTTCTCTTGATAACTTCAACACATCAAATTCCAATTAATGTTGTCTTACTTCAGGTGATCGATGCCTTGAGACAATCAGCTGACATTAAGCCCATTGTAAATATTATTGCTCTCCAGATTTATTGTTCCCCTGCCACCAGGCTCTGAGCTCGGTAGGTTTCAACCCTTCCACACCCATAAAACCACTGCAAGTCTTCACCGTCCGGACGCTCTCCCTTGGCATGGATTAAAGCGGATCTTGATAAAACAGCACAATTACAGCCGCGGCACCTCATACCTAATTACTGCACCGCTGACCTCTCCTGCACCATTTTTCAGCCAGGCAGAACTTCTCAACCTTTTCTATTAACCAGGAGAGCAGAGGCAATTTCATTTTATTACTTTTGGGGGGTTTTATTGTGTCCAAATGTCAGTGTGTGTCTGACTTTTCACAGTAAACAACTATGAGTTACGTCAAGATACTTTACTTCACATCTTTTCAAATTTGTCCCATGGACAGAGATAAGAAATAATGGCTTCTTGATTGGATTAAATTGGGATTTTAGAGGAACAAACTTTTTTTTTAAGCTCTAAAATAGATGGATAAAGAAAACCGATTTAAGACTGCAGATAACCTTATGGATCTGTTTTTATCTTGATATTACAGAATATTATTAGCTCCTAAATGGTTAAAATAAAAAGTGAGATTCTTTTTGAAAAAAAAAAAAAAGATATCAAATCCACACAATAATTTTGCTGGAAGCAAAGAAAAAGAGTAATACTTTAATTAAAACATGCAAAATTTTAGAAATGTCCTGTGGGCACTGATTTGAACTTTTATTACGTTACCTAGAAATCAGCAAAGTAAAATAGTTCTAGTGAAAACATCCTCAATTATTAAATAACCAGTTTAAATACTGGCCAAATGGCAACATTTTAATATGTAATTAAAAATAAAGTAGCTTTTGAAGAAATAACTCAATGCTGAGTTACTTAAACACTCCTCTGCTGATACTGTTTACCGACCATTTAATTAGACTAATTGTTCCCACTTTAAGTCAGTTAAGATTACCAACAACATCTTTGCCATAAACGCCAAAATATGTAAAGATTTTTGTTTTTTCAAAATCAAAATTCACATGCATTTCTTTCATCTTTGGTATTAGCTTTAAAACGGTGTGAACTGGGTCCAATATTTTTTCTGGTCTTCCACAAGCTTGTGATAACAATTTGCTGTAAATTTGGCCCATTCTGCCAGACAACAAATGTTGGTCCATTGGTTTTATATTGTTTATACAATACTCTGTTACCACATTCAGCCCACATCTTCCTAAATATTTTTTTATTTAATTTGGGGGTTAATATACACATTTCAACCCAAACATGTTTTCTTCCTGAACAGTATGGCTAGACATTCCTGTGTTGGTCTTAATAAGCGTGCTAAACCTAAATAAAATAAAAATAAAAATACTACCTCTACTTGGGTAGTTTCTAAACCTTTTAGTCTCTGACTGACCTTTGTTGCAGGTCCTCTGATGGAATTTGCTTCCCACAAATCATATTTCTATGCTTGTCAGTCCAGATGATTTAAAAGGAAACCGTTTACATGAGAGTCAAAGATAACAAAGTTTACTAAATACATAGACTGAACCCATTGTGAAGTTAATACTCCATAGTCATATTGTGTAATATCACATCCGTCGTCTGTGTATGGTGTGCAGTATCATTTAAGGATCTCCTGCTGGTACTGAACGCTCCTGTAGGGCACTAGAAGCTTTTTTTTCTCCAAGAGCGGCTGCAGCTAATGGGTACAAAATAAGTGAAGATTCCTTAAAGTAGCACTTTGGCCAACTGCCTACATCCTTGCTCAAACACACAGCAATGACACTGGGGAAAAAAGAGCATGAACAATCTATAGGGAGTTAATACAATGAAGGACAAACCTCTCAACATCACGTTGAGCTTGGAAAAGACGAATGCAATGCTTTCTTTACTTCAAAATAAACACTGAAAGCACCAAGCTAATAAAAGGTAAAATACACGACGCATCCTTGCCACCAACTGCAAAGTAACAAAATGTGAAAAAGTTCAAGGGGGAAAGCAAAACACTATACGTGTTAAATGCAGTAAAAAGTATGTCTGGTAATTTTTTTCAATTCTTTTACTTAAATATACAGCAATACCTACAGGTTAAGTCTTGAATTTTAAAAGTTATTTTGTAATATTTGGGCTGCAGCAGTGCCTGAGGTTAGGGTATTGCTGGCCTGGAAACACAGGAAAGCGGACATTTTTTCCTATAGTATTGCATTTGACTGGTATAAACTTAGACAATGCTACACTGCATTGCTATTGGCTTGTAATTTCGAAACAAAAATAAATAGTAAGGCGAGTTTCCATTGCTTCCCACAAGAAAAAAGAGAGCAAAGGAAAAAAGCCAATGGAAGAACACAATTTCCCCACATTTGTGCCTTAAACATTTCTCTCCAGAAAAACTGATGAAGGAGCTAACAGGTGGTCTTTACTTCCCAAGCTAAAACCAAGTGCCTAAACTGTCCCAGCTAGCGAGTAACAAAGTGGGGAAAACATCAGAAAGGCAACACTGTCTAAATGATAAGCTAATTCCTCATACCACCGGTACCTAATGCGAGACCCGACAATAGACCAGACTCTAAACGGATGTAGCACCGGACCTGACACAGCGAACGTCAACGACTTACGGGTGCCCGACTCCAACCACAGGTACGCGACATTCATGGTTTCATTTATGAAGCTGAAAGCAGCACAAACCACTTCTTTGGTCAACTCTTTCCTCTTCCTCCGTTTGGTCCGCCTCATCTTCAATACACAAACGATATACAATATTGTAGTGCTCCGGTTCCAATGTAAAAGGCTTAACGTTACTCATTAATGTCTGGGCTGAACGGAGCTAGCACTGCTATGACCTAGCATATGTCATTTACCCAGAATGCATTGCAGCGCAAACGGTATGGTGACGCCCGAGTGCGAGTGACAATATTTATTTACATTTATAAAAACTGAACACCCTGCAGTATTTTTACTCTACTGTTTTTACATCTGCAGCAAATATTTATTATGGATCCATTTCAGAAAGACAAAAAAACATGTAACTTCAGTGAGAGATGGAAGAAAGTTTACTGCAAAGTTTTTTGTTTTGTTCTGATATTTCTTCTTTTAATTTTCTGGCATGTTGTCCATCTTTCCAATACACTGACGATGACTGATATGCAAGTTTGTCATCTGTTTCACAGAACAGCATGAGCCTGATTCCTGTGCAAAGACATGGTTAAAGGATTACTCTACAAACACAAAATAAAAATAAGAAAAAAACACATTAGCTGACATCATGAAATTCATCATGACTTCCGAGACACAAAGCAGGACAATGCCCAAACAGTTTATAAAGATGCACAAATAGAAAAAAAGGGGTTGACATTAGAACAAGTGGTTTGAAGTCAACGAGAATGTGCAAGAAAACAGGAATCTGTTAAATACAAAAACAGTAACAGAAAAGTTCCTCACTAGTGTAGCAAACCGATAATTTATTATAGATATAATAGTATCAGGTGACAAGGCCTGAAATTAACAAAAGGTTTTCACCAGTTTCATAAAAATATGACAAAAAAAAAATGTGAAAGAAGACGCACATTTGTTCCAACGAGACACTGTACAGCTGAGAAGCTCCTTTAGATCTTCATGCTCCCATCTGAGCTCATGAAGAGCCAAGGCATTCTTATTATTAGCACAACTCATTGTACTTAAAAGGTGAAATAAAGTTATAGCTTCTTTTTTTTTTCCATATAAAACTTACAAAACAAACTAGTAAACAGCTACAAGAGCAGGACTTCTCTGGAGCAGCCTCTTAAAACGTCCACCATCCCAATCTCAGTTCAAAAGTGTCAAAACGTCCAAAACTTTTCATTAGAAACTACAGTAACTTCAGTGTTTTTTCTGTTTATTGAACAGTGACTACACTGAGAAAAAAAAAGAACATAAGTACATTTTTCCCAAATAAAATGCATCAAACTTGTTCTAGAATTTCATGCCATAATTCAATGACGAATGATTTGTTTGTGGCTCCTTCACCTCTTCATCTGGCATGTCACGAGAACGGACTCTCTCCTCTGCAGCATTAGTTCATGTATCCCACAGAAAATACAGACTTTAGCTTTTACTTGGTGGAGGAGTCTTATGCAAACGAACAATTATGCTTAGAAATTGCAGAAAATGCTCAAGTTGTCATGGTTTGCAATATAATTGTGGGTTGTTAAGTTGAGACCTTTTCAAGTCTAAATTCTTTACAACAAAAAAAAATGACAAACCAGGAAAATCTGAATGATTTGGCACCCAAATGTACCACTTACGGGTGCACAAAAGAAAAGTAAAAAATTATACAGGGTGCACATATTGGACATCTAATAACTGGTTTTGATCGTATGAGGAAATTTGGTCAGCTTGTGACATTCCCAAATGCGCATTTACATTTCCTTCATGTTTTGCAAATAAAAAAACCTTCATCAGTCGTACTTCAATGAGTCTGGATCTGCCATAATATGTGGAAAACATAACAGATGTTCGTTAAATGTAGACTGAGCTGTCCGAGCGAAAGTGAAGAAACTGAAGCCTGGCCTGGATCGGTCGCTGCCGTGGATTTCTGATGTCGGCATATTCGGAAATGACGGACTGCGCTCACGCGAAGTGGGAGCTGTAGTGGTGAATGTTAGCAGCCAAAACAAATCTCCTACAAGTCACTTAGGCATGTCAAGTCTGTGGAAAGGCTTCCAGTTGCGGGACCTGAGACATGCTGGAATGACATGGCGGTCGGTCAGAAACGTAACCGCCGGATGGAGTCAGACGCAGGTCCCTTGGTGAGCTGGAGGAAGGGCTTTTCGGTTCTTTAAAGCTTGGGACTTGTCCTTGAAATCTAATGGCTTCTGTTGTGAGATGTCTACCAACGCACTGGCGACAATTAGTCCTGCAGTAAAGGAAAACAGAGAAACGCATGAGGTTAGATAGAAAGAAATGTATTTATTGATCATGTACAACTGAAGAAAACCCAAATAAATGGAAAAGGACAGTGTGATTTTGTTCATTAGGTCAGAGGAGAATTTTAATTGGCAACTTATAATAAAGAAGTAAAATGTTGCTCAATTTGAATACAATAGAGATGTCTATAAGTATACGTTTTGTGGTTTGACATTTCCTCTACCAACTATAAAACTTGCCGTGTTCAAACTTTTTACAGTTTCTCTGTAAAACTGTAACTCTGTGTAACAGAGTTAATTCTCTGTGTAACAGGATTAACTGTTACACAGAGGAAGAAAGCCAGTTTTTCTATATTTTACTGATATTTGTGTCATTCGGTTGTGGAAAAACAATACAGAATTTATTTCATACAAAAAAAACCTAAAAACTGTATTTGTTATATGTGTAATTAAGAAAAATGTTGGTTCTGCACTGCTTTGCTAAATTATTAAGAGCCAGTGTAGAAGGTTGCAGACTCCTGCTTTGGACCAGAAAGGACCTTTTCACCTTTTTCTACCAGACTTTGTCCTTCCACTCAACATTCCAATAATGTGCTTGGATATCTCAGATGATCTTTTGTTGCTTTACTAACTGCCAAATCAGCAGTCTTTCATATGACAGCGTATCTATAACAATATACTTCTCAAGTGATAGATCAATTAATAATTATTTCCCATCCTCTTTTATTCACTGGTAATGTTATTTTAACTGTTTTCTAGTGTTTTATCAGCTTCATCATCAAGATGTTTTTTTATTGGTTTGACAATCTGTTTTACAAAGGGGGAAAAATATGGCTAATTGTGCAAAATAATTACTTTTGATACATCTCTTTTGTAAAGGGTAAGCTGACATGAAATTTAATCAAAGATAAAAGGCTTCACAAAAACTATTTCAGCAAAAACAGTCAACGATGGGCGAAGGATAAAGCAGCTTTTTTTATGAGGTGACATTTGACGACTGCTGCCAAGCCTGACAAGATGCACTGCAGCAATACTGACAAGCAAATCAGAGCAAGAAATGAAATAAAACATAATCCGAGTACTGACAATCTAATATTTACTCTGTCAGTGAGATCATCTACAACTTAAGAATGTGTTTTCTCATCAGTCATCTTTTATAACTCAGTGGTGATGTTTTTGTTTTTACTCAGAGGACTCCAGCATCTGGTCAACAATATCCATTTGGCAAGAACAAATGAAAAGCTTGACCAATCTTCCAAGTAAATCCTCCCTCTCTCTCAGGCGGGAAATCTCATAATTCATTTATTAGTGCCTCAATTAAAAAGTAAAACAATATTGCTTCAGGCTGCACTCATTGCCCAGTTTGCTTGTCAAAAGTTAAATAATTAGTGCAATAAGTGCAGTACGTGTAACACGCCTAACTTCTCTACGCTGGATAATGATCCACCGTGATGATTATGATTGTGGTCTTAATTCAGATCGCATTCTTTGGGACCGATTTCAGAGAAATGTGATTCACGTGTCAGTGTGAGCTGTTTACCTGACTGTCCAGGTGGAGGCAGGTCAGAAAATCCAGACGGGAGACGCATGAGGACAGTTAGCACAGCAGCCTTCCCTCCAAAACATGGCTCCATTGCAACTGGTTTAGGCGCGCCCTTAAAAGCAACAAAAGAAAAAACACAAATTAACAGAATTTTAATACTAATCAAGATTTTGTTCTTCTAAATCCAATAATATGGGTTAAAAAAAGAAGTAGTGTTTTTGTTCTCGACAGACAGCATCAATAACTGCAATAATGAATTAAACAGCTTTCTCTGCTGGATAATACACCCTTGCTTTACCAACTAAAGCTGAAATCAATTTTACTTTCTGCTCTGGCTCAAGTGATGCTTTATTTATTTTTTTTTAAAGGAACCAGCTGACCAAAAGTCACTCATGTCATCTGATGGAGCTGCTGCATTTAAGTCAAGACGCCCTCCTCGTGAGACAAATGGTTTGATTGGTCACACAACAAAAACACTTGTGTCCCTGTCAGACAGTCAGAGTGCCGAGGCGATGACCTACCCCTCAGACGTAATGGCCAGAACTGCTCGTATCAAGCGTGAAAAACATGTCATCCTGATAATGAATGTCAAGGGTTTCACAGCATGCTTTGGATGAAAGGACAGAAATTGTTGAGAAACGACGTGTCTCTGAATAGAAATGCATTTTTTCCCCCTTTCTCTGCCTGATGGTGTTTAAAGTAGAAACAGCAAAGTCAGAGTGAAAATAATAATAACTTTTAAGTCCCTAGTAGTATTGATATTTTTAAGAAGGTTCTTGTGAAATTCGCTTTGAAAGCCAGATCTTTAGATAATCTATAGATAAACACTAATAGAAACTGAAATAATTACTATAACTGAATTCTTGTCTTTTAATTTCTAGTAAAAGACACATTGCACTTTTGCATCCATCAGACAATTTTAAATGCCATGATCTCAGAAGAACTGCATGTTTTTTAATTTGTTTTTGTCTTCTCAAACCACAAAATTATAAATGTTGCTCTTTAATCATTTTGATATTTAACAGACCATTACTGCGTTGCACATATATTTGTAAAGCTAAAAAAAAACTATTAGTGTTAAGTCCAATAGGATTCTGAAGGTCAACAGCTGTAGTGCTATTAGTGTTTTCAAAATATGAACAGTTTTAAATTCAAATCAGTTTCCTTTTTAGTCACACAACCAGTCTTCTTTCTGCCACCAATGTGTCAAACATTTTGGTTAAGATTATTCAAAGCCTATTTAGATATTTTGCATTTGTAACATGGTCATTCATAACTCCAAAGCTCATAAACACACAAGCACAAACATGCTAATACATGCAAACACACAACTAAACAGGCGGTATGAGCTCTCTTTCCAGGACTGACGGGTCTCATCAATCAAACTAGCTGTTCATTACTGGTTCCATATGTCGAGTGCCTGCCATTTTGGTCTGCAGTTTGCAGGCCCGAGTCTCTCTGTCCAGCAGCTGCTGACATCTTGGTCACTAAAAGCGGAGCCCGACTTGGAGGTTTAAGCCAAGCAAGTGGAAAAAATGGGCAAAAAGGTTGCTGGGCTCTTCTCAAAGCAGTTGGAAAAGTAGAGATGCTGATGACATATATGGAGAGATTAGCGCTTATGGCTCAGTCATACTGGACCTGAATGTTTCAGTAAGTCGGAAACTTTCTGAGAGACTAACATGGCGAGACAACTTTTCTTGATTGTGCTCAAATTCATTTGAGAAAGTGCTCTAAAATGTAGTAGTTGAAGCAGAAACGGAGCAGTAAATAAAGCCAGTGTCCTCTGTGTCACCAAAATAAAATGTGCAACAGTTAAGTGGAAGCAGATGTTGACTTATTAGCTGACACAGAGCAGAATTAGGTTGTTTTGAGAGTTTCCCTCCAGTTCATCAATCATCTAACATATCTGTAAGTCATCCAAAAGTGCAACTGAATATTCAAAATGTGTACACATTCAACTTTTAAATACATTTCTAAAAGTTGAGCTAAAAAACATTTTAGCTCAAAGGTTATGTGGCAGTTATCAGATAAATACTTCAACTAATGAGCAATTCTTTATTTAAGGTTGCAAGCTGTGGCGCTGCTACAACAAACGCATTCCAGTTTACCGCTGCAAATAAGGTTTCGGCTTTGCCTTTGGATCAAAATGTAATAATAATAATAATAATTTAAAAAAACATTCTGGATATTTGTCACATTTCAGAATATTTCCTGTTAGCTTTACAGAGATCAGAAAATGTCACTTTGGTGCAAAGGAACACAAAAAACCTTATGTGATCATAAGCAATTTCGTACTTTTACGTTTTGCCTTCTGTGTTCCTCAAAATTAAACCATAAAATAAAATGTTAATGAAGTCAGAATTGTTTCTGTCCACATCTCAGTTGATCATAAAAAAATAATTTTTATCCTCCAGTAGCATGTAAAACTCTAAAATGTGACCAAGTGGGAAAATGTGGCAGAAACACATATGTTCTTAAAGCAGAACCATGAGGTACGCCACACCAAGAAGGTGCGGACGACATGTTTTTACTAAGATAAATACAAAACGAAAATCTAACAAAAACAAGAGCATGAATTCCTGAGAGTTTGCTCTTATCTAAAAAAAATCTGATTAAACGTCAAAAACCCTACACTCTCTAGAAAAGGTAAAAACCCCTGAACAATTATGTTTTTAATGAAAAGATAAATGGCAATTTAAGCTTCAATTCTTTTGGATGGGATGGATTTAAGGTCAGTTTCTGTTCTGCCTTATTGCTACTAGGAGCATTATTGTGTAAACTCCTTGTTTTGCCAGTAAATAGGTGTGGATTTTTCAAGATTCAAGCATAAAACCTACATCAATTGTGTTCCCTAAATGCTCTCTGGTGACTGTTAGGTATGCCATTTAATGTGCCTCACAAAAAACACTTGAGATATTTATGAGAAGGCTAGAATAGAACAAACACCATACAGACCTACATTAGAGTGACAAGTATGCAATTAAAACTACACTTTAATCAAGAAAAAAACAGGCCGTTTCCAGCAGCATTCTGATCCAGACGGTGCGATGCACTCACAGAGCCGAGAAGCATTGTTTTTCCTCCTCTTTTTCGCTTTACATTGCCCTTCAAAACACCATAATGCTGTGTGAGTACCACTCAGCAGAACGCTCGGCGCTAATGTGTTGCCTCTTTGCAGGTTGCCACAGAGATTTTATTTCTTGCAGGAGCAGGTGACACAGAGCCCGAACCAGGCTGAGAAATCACCACCGGTCCCTCAGATCTTATTTTGGGGACGTATCTCTTCATCTTACTTTAAACCAAGCAATACAGCATATAACCTGGAGCCCTATGTTGGACTTGGAGCCAGACATTCCCATTTGTTTGAGAAGTATGAACAAAACAGGACTGCCTGGACAGTCTCATATACCTCTAAACAGAGGTATATGACAGAGAGAAAGTGACAGTAATAAACGAATAGAGACCAATTTTAGAGCAAATCAAGGCACAAAAAAAAAGAAGAAAAAAAACTGAAGCAGTTTGAATACCTCAAAGAAATCATCACTGATTTCTTTTTGACATGAAAACTGGGGGAAAATTATTTGGATGACTTCATCATAATAGCTTTTAATTATGTAGAATTAGAGTAACAACATATTTTCTATCTCTTTGAAAGAAGAAGAAGTCAAGGGTGTACAAGTTGAAAGAATATTGTTGCTATTTCTACATTTTGTATTTTGTAAATCAAAGTAAAAAAAATAAAAGAACCCATACAATAAAAATGTTGCACGAAATGTGGGATTTAGACTCACATCAACCAAAGGCTGCAGGACTTCTGTTAGCTCTCCTCTGGCATCCAGCGAAACGGCGACGGATGCAAATGGACGACTGGCCATCTGCTGGCGCTCTCTCATCAGCTGCTGTAGAAACAAACAGATGAAACGTGAACAAAACACAGCAAACGTGATATTAAACATTTAACACATGTTCAGTGCCGTTAATACAAACTCTTCACCAGAATTATAACGCCAGCGCTACATTACTATGATCGCTTAACGATTTTTCTCCAAAGAGCTTCAAGTTAAAGATGAAACACTCTTTTTTCCAATTAGCAAAGCAAGATCACTGTTAATTGTTTTGTGTTTGTTTGGTAGAATTTAAGACTAAAACAGATGGATATGAGAAAAACAAACATTTATGCACAAAATTAATTTGCTTGGCAGCTGCTACTCCTTGAGCAGAATTGAAGAGTTCCTGCACAGTCTGGAAAAGCATAGGAAATGAAAACATGAGCAGGGGAAAATACTCCTATTTTCAGACTTTATTCTTTTTGTCCAAGTGTTGGATCCATCCATCTTATGTTCTCTGCTTCTTTCCTTACTTTATACATCCCTCCTCCCTTGCCACCTTTATTGCTTCCTTGTTTCCCATCTGCTTTCCTTGCATTTTCTCTCTTGCATCCTACTTATGTTGCTTCTTCCTCTCCTTCCTTCCCAGTGCACTACCTCCATTCCTTATGTACTCCTACTCGTCCTTCCTACATCTCTTCTTTCTATTTACCTGACTTTGCTTCATCTATTTCTCATCTTTTTTGTGTTGTTCAAAATTTTGAAGAAAATAATCAGTCATTCATTCTTTCTCTTCCACTCGTGCAAAGTGACAAGCAAATCTGAAGGCGTTCTCAGATCCCTGATCTGAATAAATCTTTCGACAGATTTCAAATGAAATGGCAATTAAGGCAGCAAAAAAACCTCAACCGGAGAAACATTTGCGACATAAATAAATGGAAATATCACATGAAAAAGCAGAAGAAAATAGAAAAAATAAAACAAATTTTCAACAAAACCCTGCCTTAAAAGAAATTGTAAAATTGCCTGGTTTTACACAATACTCACAATACCAATCATTCTGACCAAAATCCCCCCAAACTCCCAAATTTAGTAGCTACTAAAATGCAAAAGGGACATTATGTACTTTTCTTAACCCCACCAACATACCTGAATCAATACGTAAAATTAAAACTATGAGTAGTAATTGATTGGTTAATGAGTCAGCAACTACAAGAGAACTGTGATTAGGTATCTGGATCACATGGAGACTTGATTTCTGTTGCCTAGATTGAGCAGAAAATGCATTTTTTCCCCCGACTAATCAATACTGTACAACAACTAATGCCACACTATCATCAGCAGCACACCATCTGATCAATATCTAAGCAGGCACCAAGGACATGACTGATTGGTGTTGGGTTTGAGATGAGCTTAAGTGTGGCGCATTAAGATCTAATTGCATTTCAGATCACTAAAACCCTTTAGTAGGTTTTTTTTTAATGATAATTCTCATTACTGGTGCTTCTTCTGGACCTCTCCAAGTATCATTTAGAAAGTGAAATTGTACAAAAAAGCGTCTATTTGGAACGTCTGGAACGTCTATTTTTTCCTAAGCAAATTATCAAAAACAGATGCACATTTGATCATATTTTCAGGTAACACACATTGCATTCAAATTGGATCTAATCAAAGACCATAGAAATGCATCAGATCCTTTGAATGTATATTTATTTACCCCATTTTAACCTCCTTAGCTCTATTCTATAGTTTTTAAATGTTCAAAAATATTGGAATTTTCTTAAAATGCACATTGGTCCCTTGAGTTAAAGTTTGTGAAAAATGAATAAATCTATTATCATTTGCCAAAAAATTCTGAAAATGTGGTTAAAAAAGCTAAAAGTATCAACACCTACTGAGATGTATCGTGACAGAAAAGTGCAACAAATTATTTGTTTTCACACTTATTTTTCTGTAGACAATTCAAATTAACGGCTTACAAATAACAGGTCAACATAAACATTATATCTGGTTCCTAAATTAAATTGAAAAAGTCTGATTTTTTTTTTATTTTTTTAGGTTATATAAAAGGACAGACTGACCTGAAAAATGTGGGGATTCTGTCTAGACAATATTGAAAATATAATATGGCAAACATGTCAGTATTATCAATAAATGCCGCATGGTGTAAAAGGTTAATAATGATTTGTATTTACCATTTCAAACCTGAATTTTGTTGTAAACTTCTGCCTCAAAAAGTTTTTGTTAAAGACTTTCCCACACTCAGTATAAATAATAGATCAACTTTAATAAGAATGTGCTTTTTAGGCTCTGAGGCCTCTTATAGTCTCATTCCTGAACACAATGTTCTCCTTGAGGTTGGACTGACCCTGACAATTCTCGTCTCTGGACCCCCAACCTTTGACACGGAGCATAATTTAGTATTCATTGGTCTGGCTGTTAATTAGCAAAAAATATTAAGAGGTCTATAGAGGTTGACAAGTGAAAAATGAACAGGTGAGAAAGTGACCACTTGAATCAGTGTCTAGGTGTTTATCAAAGACAAATGGCAAAAAGACAAAGTCAGGCTATTATAATGACTCTTTTTGCTCTGCAATTCTTCAGTAGCAGCCACAAGTTAGACAGCTTAAGTCATTTATGGTTTTATATTAAAATACAGATCTTTACTGAAACATTTTAACTCAAAAATACTTTGTTGATCCCAAAGACAAATTAAATGATTAAATAAGAATTCCAAATGCTAACAAAAGTATCACAACTTCAACTATTTCACCTAACTTCTGTAGAAATAACCGCTGATGGCTTAAGGATCTCGCATATTTCCTTCAAAGTGTCAAAATCAGCTCTCACTGATGTGGATGCTTGAGGAAAATTGCGTCATTTTGTTCGTAGAGAGGGGCACCCGCGTCTCCTTCCTGGCACCAGACCCGGGTCAAACTATTTTGACTGAGCTCTGTGCAAAGTGACGTGTGATTGGTCAGATGGTTGTTGCCATGTTTTGTGCAGAAATGCGCTCTGACAACCATGTTAATATTTTGTTTCAACTAGAAGCTTCCACTATGTGTTTTTTGTATACAAAGGAGACATGAGAGGTGAGGACTTGTGTACATTTGAACAGTTCCTAACTAAACTACTAGGCCTGCCACGATAAGAAATTTTGCCAGACGATAAATTATCCCAGAACCTATTGCGATAAACGATAATATTGTTGTTTTGAGACTGTTTTCAAGTAATATAATAGTAATAATGAAAGAATAACATAAGAACACTTTATCAAAGGTCAATAAACTTTACATTTTATGGACATTTAAACATTTGAACTGGAAAACATTTTCAAAGCCCAAAATATATTAAAACAATAGAAACAATAGATAAAATGAATATTTTTTTTTTTTAAATAGTCTTTCAAAAAGGAAAAGTTGAGACCAAAGCACCCGACTGAAGACCAGTTTTGGTAGAAAGAGAGAAAAGAGAAAAACAATAAATCAAGAAAATGAAAATTACTGAGTTTGTTTTAGTTTATCATGCACTCAATTGATTTACTGTTTATTTTGACAGGCCTAAGTAAAACCAACAAATGGCTAAAACTAATAGATAGAAGTTGAGACATTGTTAAACACTCAAAAAGCCATCTGCAGAAAATTGTGGCCCTTTCTCCATGACTGTTTCGTAAAATCAAAATAGAGCATGCAGGGAGGTTGGGGTGTCCCCCAGGTAGTCTGCGCCAAAAACTGCAAATACGTCCCACTACCACGTGACTGTGTGAACTGTCCAGCTTCGGATGAATGTGGGATACGTTGCCCTCCATGTGTGGGATGTGAATAACTATCAAATTATCTTTTATGTGATTAAAACATTAACGTAACATTTCTAAAGTAAAAATAATTAATTGGTCTTGTGCACTTTTACAATTTTAAATAGAAGTCAGTACAAGTCAGAATCATCCAAATAACTGGAAAATACCCTGGAAACGCTCTTTTTGTGCGATGAATCTATACAAGTCTAACTTTCTAAAAGGAGTCAATGGAATAAATATTTTTAATGATATTCTGGTTTATTTAGATGCAAGTACATCTTAAATGTTAAGCCTTTATTTAATCTAATGTGCCAACAAATAGAATTAAAGCATTTCGCAGACCCCACTCAGTGCCGTGGAAACATATCGGTACATGGTGAATAAGTGGAAAGTGGCGCTGCTTTGTTCAATCTGAAAACCTTCCCTCAGGGAGGTAGTGCTGAAAAAAAAAATAACAGCACCCACATGAAATTGACATTGATCACCTGATTGATTTTTCCTTTTTTAAACCTTATATCTGATGCCCGATGTTAAATTGTTGTACATCTCTGCCATTAAACATCAAAACCGACAATACAAAACCGATAGATTTGAGCTGCTGGGTCACAAAGGGTCAAAATGAAAAATGTTGCCCTTTTCAAAAAAGATAAACGCAGGATGGGAGGGCCCGGTGAGGTTGTTCCAAAACAAGAAAACAGCTCAAGGCTTATTACGGTTTCCAGCACAAAAAGCTTCAAATCCAACAACATTCATCCTAAATGTCAGATAGCAGTAATGTTATTTATCATGTTGCAGAATTCATTTTAACGCAGCAAAGCACAGCAAGAGCAAAGTCTAGCACC
This sequence comes from Poecilia formosa, assembly GCF_000485575.1. Classification (NCBI taxonomy): domain Eukaryota; kingdom Metazoa; phylum Chordata; class Actinopteri; order Cyprinodontiformes; family Poeciliidae; genus Poecilia; species Poecilia formosa. The sequence goes on along the minus strand of NW_006800213.1, from coordinate 2,499 downwards.
TGCCATCAGAAATGTGCCAAGAACGCAGCGGTTAAAAAGGACCAGCACAATACCTGAGAGACTGGAAATGAATGCTAAGTTAATGACAAAAGGCAAGGCTGAACTCTGTAAAACCAATTAACGTTTATGCAATGACAGACTGATTTTGTCTAGAGTACAAGCTGGAGCCATTCACAGTTTTGATAAGGGTGGGCTTGCAGCGCATTGCTATGCAACTTGATTAATTTGGCAAGTGAGGGCATGAATTATCTGTTGAGTGAATACAACATTTTGTTCCCTTCGTTGGGCTGTATAAAGGGGTGGGTGTCATCCCGCCTCTGAGCGTATTTCACACCGATGCAGGTCACACTGTCCCTTTCAAAGATCACCGGTTATACCCACAGGCTGGCTCCTTTAAAGTCAAACAATACATAAACATGCAGTCAAATGTACATACACCAGTGCTTTCCTCATAGCAAATACGTTGGAGGCAATTTACACCCTGCATGTGGCCGCTTGTTGGACAGTCTGAACACGTACTGCGATTAATGGACTTAAGATAACCAGATGAAGATATCCAGTGGTGTCCTGCCACACTTTCCAAAGCAGATATGACGCTGGAAAGGCTGAGGTGTTCTGTGTGGGCTAAGATATCAAATTCAGGAGCAGAATATTAATTAACGGGCCCAATTTCAATGTAAAGTGAGGGGCTAAATAGTGAAACAAAACATTTTCAAGGGCAACTTCTGAAGGATCCAAAAAGGTGCAAAATTATTTTGCACTTAAATGTTAATCTTGACAAATAAGAACAAGTGAGCTAACTTGACACTCGAAAAGGATTAGGAGGAAGATGATCTGATTTGAGTCCTAATTGTCCTCAGGGGGACATTCAAGCCTGAAAGCAAACACATTTACTTTAAGTCTGTAGAAATAAATAACAAAAAATACCTGGATTTGAAGATTTGGGAGTGAAGAGTTTGGACTAGTTGGTTTGTGAAAAAGTATTTCCGCACAGATTCCTTCTGTTTTTGCTGCTTTTATTTTCTTATTTTTCCTACACAGTTAAGACCAAAAATTAATTCCCAACTAATCTTTTCACTTGATAAACACCATTCTTCCTACTGGAAAGGATTTAGATGTTTGCTAGAATATACAAAAATATCCCATAGAGTTCAGCCACAAGAAAAAAAAGTTTCTATGTTCAACTTACAATATATTGATAAGATTTAAAATAAATGACTCATTTCCATTGCAGATTGTGAGCGTCTGGAAAATGCCAGGGTTATTCTATACCATAATGATCATCCTGATTATTTGGTAACAACTGATTTCATCAAATCAACATGGCGGGCGAAGAGTTTTGCCCGACGACAGCAAGAAAGCCCAGGATTGAACCGGCAACTCGCCGCTTGCGGGACAAACTCCTGCCATTGTCACCACAGTTGTAGAAAGAGGAGCAAAAGGACTCCCAGTTGAGAAGATAAAAAAGGCACAAGTATTGACCCCTGAGGCCTCCCACAAGTGAAAAAAGGTTAAAGACACACAACAAAACCAGACAACTAAAAATAAAACCACTTAAGAACTACAACAGATACCAACAGAAATGCAAGGACACTTATCAAGTAGAACGGGGGATTTAACGGACAGCAAGTATTCAAAATATTTAAGATGGAGACAAACAACACGGTGAAGCTAGTCGGCCATTTTAATTCTGGCTCTGAATGCCCCAGAAATCCAGCTAACGATAAAGAAACATCAGGTCCTCTATTAGGAGAACCAAAAGGACACAGCAATCCTGCAAGTCGTGCCTTCGTAATAATTCTCCACCGATGCATTGATGAGACTATATTGAGTAAATAATAAAGCCTTTGAAAATACAAACAACCCATCACCACTGAGCATCACAGTTGATTTTAAAAGGTCTGTCTTCGCATGTGTGTAAAAGACAGAGGAGCTGCATTAGATAAATCCATGTTTGTGTGTGTGTAACATCTTTGCAGCTCTCTCTTGTGAAATGTCAGCGCACCCCTTCTTTCTGTTTTCCCCCACAGGTAGCGTCAAAGAGGTCAGCCTTTGTCCTCCTATGTGGCATTTAGAGCTGTTGTGTCTTCCTCCCTGTGGTCCCTGCTTAAAATCCAAGTCCCATCACTTAACTTCAACCAAAATTATCCAAATTAACCGGCACAACCTCTGTTATCATGTCCCTTTAAACCTTAGACAAAAAAAATAAAGCCCTTATCTAATTATTGTTGTGGTGTGGAGGACATCCGGCTCTTTGGAGATAAAAAGTAATTAAAGGAATTGTTGTGTGGTTTCTAGAAATCCTTCAAAATTGTCCTCTATTCACAGCCAATTTTCAGAAATAGAATTTGAAATGACTGCTTGCTTAACTAGAGATCTTCCTAATGAAAATCTTACAGGACAAAAACCCAACCCCAAAGAAAATGTGCTTCAAATTCAAGTCAAACACAATCCCTAATTACAAATACCTTTAGCACCAGGAAGCCAGTTAAAAAAAAA